>NC_036654.1:4855449-4976402 GCF_002806865.2 Cucurbita pepo subsp. pepo | reverse complement strand
TTTTTAATTTTTTAATTTTTAATTTTTAATTTTTTTGCCCTTGCAATGGCTATGTGTTTCAAATCTCCGTTTCATCCCGCTCACATTCCCATTCTTACTTTACTCATCCACACTACTACTGTCTTTTTCGATCTTCATCTCGAGCTCCAATGGAGGTCTTGGAGCTTGGAAGATAGATTCAGGTTTTGTTTCTTGTTTGCGTCTTTTTCATTTCGGAGATTGTTTGGTCGTCGCTGTGAATTAGGGCGGATTGGAGTTGCTGTTCTTCAAGATTTTTCGGGATGGGTTTGATTGATGCGTTGGAATGATGGGTTTTCTGGGGGATTTTTAGCTCCGTTTCTTGAGGATTTCTGGAATTTTTGGAGAAACATGTGGAATTTCGGTTTGAATTATTGCTTAAATGATTGTGTAATGAGGAAATGGATAATCTAATAATCTGGACTTAATGCAAGAACGTGAATTACACTTTGAAATTGTTTGTGGAAGCAAGACATTTTGTAGATCCTTTGATTTTGCCGCTGTTTTCTTCTACATTCTTGGAGACCAAGCACCTTGGTTACTCTTATCTCCAATTTTTCTTCACAATTTTCTAATCTTAAGATTTTTCAACGGATTTTCAAAGATTGGTCACTGCATTGTCAATGAGTATGGTGGATGTGTTCCTTGAGGTAGTAAATTTGGAGAAATTTTTCATATTACGTCCTTTCCAGAATTTGTTACCTGTTGGCATTTCAAAAATTACAAGATCATTGAAGCTCATTGGTCTTTTAGATTGGTTAAACTAGCATCTTTTACTTCGAATTTCCTGTTGTTCTGTCAATCTTTATCATTCCTTCAGAAATGACCTTTGTTTATCACTATATGTGGTGAGTCTCATGGCTCTAATCTATTGTCCTGTCATCCAGTGCTGTTCCAATGTGATCTTAATCGGGGCTTCTGAGTAATGCTACATTTCTGATAGTTCTGCCATATGTGAAAAGCGTGCACTATGCACTGTTTTTTTTTCTTTAATCGAACAGTCCTCTTGAAAATTGCACTCTGTAATCTATGGACCCGTTATCTAGTGCTTTTTTGTTAGAATTTTAAACATTCAAGGGTAGTTATACCATGTAAGACCCTTTTGAATTTTGTTTAAACGAAAGTATCTTGAAAGCTTGAAGATAAACAGAAATGGTGTTAATATCACTATTTGAGAGCTATTCATTTTATCTCAGGTTTTACTCTGATGCATTTGGGTGATTTAATCTTCTTTGAGACCTCCAAATATGAGAAAAGAAGAAAATCACATCAGGGTTAATATTGGAGAATTCCCTGGTAGAATTACGCGTGCTCGGGCTGCTGCATTTAGTGCATCAGCACAGCTGCCTCCAAGAGTACCTGCGCAACAAGAGAAGCGGGTTGCACAAGCCAATCGGAAAAGAGCTGCTTCAGAAGAAAAGAGCTGCCATTCTATTGATAAATCATTACGACCATATAAACGGAGGGCCGTGCTTCAGGATGTCAGCAATGTATGCTGTGAACCTTCATACTCGGAATGTTTTGATGCAGCTAAAGTTCAGGTTAACGAGTTTTCTTCTCCATAAGATTTTATTCTGGATATCTGTGAGCCTTACTGTATTGTCTTGGGGCTAATAAAGTTTCTTTGAATTTCTTTCCCATGTATTTCGGGCCAATGTAATGTTTAACAATTGCCTTGTGCATTTGCACGGCCATTCTTATATGAGGTTTTACTTGCTTTGAGGACATAATTATGCAGCTTTGTTGTACTTGGACTTACCATTTTCTTTAACAGGCCAATTGTAGTAAGCCGACTATCAGAAACCGTTTCAAGAAGTCCAAAGGAGCTTCATCAGTTTGTGTGGCTAACTCCAAGGTTCCTCTTGACCGTAGAACTGAAGGAGCCTCATCAGTTGGTGTGGTTTACTCCAAGGTCCCTCTTGACCTTAGAGCAGAAGATGTACAAGAAAATGTCAAATCAAAAGCTAAGTTGAAAGTTGAACATTCAAGTAATTCTGAAGACCATGGGACACATCATCGGGTGGGCGGTGGTATAAAGGAAGAGGTCACAAGTTATCTTCGGGATGATAATTCGAGATCTCTAAGTCCTTTAGAGTCTCAGAATTTTCAAAATAAAGGTAATTGTTTTTAACTTTTTGTTCTCTAAACTTTAACAGACAGATAACTCCCTGAAGAAGCAGGAATACAGCTAATTCAGCTTTCTATTTTATGTGTTAGACTCTTTTCTAGACACATTATCCCCATATCCTTATTTATATATATAACCTAGATTCATTTCACTAGATACAGAGCGCTGTAAGCTGATGAAAGCCGTAATTCTACAACTTATTCGTTAACTACGAAAGGAAAATAATTAGTATGGTTTGCTTAAGGCCATTCTGTTAAACAAAGTTGGTTTTACTCTTCAAAAACCATGATAGTTAACCTGCTTTAGAAGCCATGTTTGGAACACCAATTTGATGATGTCTCTATTGGGAATACAAATACGAAACTTGCTGTTTGAGTTTTTAGGAAACATCTGAAACAACATTTGAATCAATAGTTGACTTTAGAGTTTTCTTCTTTATGATAAGATAAAATAAATCACATTGAAGTTCTTACATTCAAGTATGAATAATGCATCTCCAAACATATAAAACTGCTAACGACATATATGTTGGAAATGGAAAATCAGAGAAAGTGTTGCCTCTGGGGACAAGAAGCAACCTGGACGTTACGGACATCGATTGTAATGACAAAGATGCTCAACTGTGCTCTGTCTACGCCCATGAGATCTACAACAATTTACGTGTTGCTGAGGTATGTGATGTTGATTCTGTGTTTTCTATCTACTTTCTGTTTCTCTCTTTCATATGGCACTTTTGCTCATGGTCGGTGGGAATTTCAGGAAGAACAAAAAGGATCTTGCACTTATTGCATTGACCGTAAGCAATACTTTTTCAGCATAAACGTGATCATATTGACCATAAGAGGCTTTCATAAGTTGGGATTCAAATAAGAAGTGCTAACATCAACAATTTAGTCTTGCATTTTTCTCTATCCGATCGTTTCGGGTTTATGTGTTCTAAGAAAGGTCTTAATTATAAGGATGTTACTTCTTATTCTTGGCAATTTCAACATTATGCGATTTAAAAACAGTACCAAGTAGTCCCCTGATGGGTGCAAGCGATCAAAATGACCCTAAAATTATAAAGCTACATGTGTTGAACTGTTTGAAGATGTTCATGTTTCCTCCCGTGGAATGAAGCATTAAGATTCCCCAATTGCTATTCTTCAACTCAGCTAATTGACCTTGCATTTAGTTTAAGCAGTCTGTTTGCAATGACAAACAAAATATTTTGTTCTGAGTTCTGATTCAATCAACTCATAGCCTTTGTGCTAGGATGATGTGATCATTGTTTTTGTGCGTTCAGGATATGAAAGTTTTTATTACAAAAAAACTGAATGTACTTGGAATGAAGTATTGTTTTCTCAACTGATTGTGTTTTCCTCTCCATAGCTAACCAGAAGGCCACGTCCAGATTTCATGGAAACAGTGCAAACAGATATTACCCAAAGCATGCGGGGTATATTGGTTGATTGGCTTGTAGAGGTTAGTATTGCTTCATTAAGCCTTTTCTTAATCCTCTCTTTCTTTCTTTCATTATATTTCTGTTATCTCCAAGTTCTTCCAAATTTCTTAAATTTTACCGAACGTATACCTCGAAAGATCGAAAGTTCCAATGAGATTTCATCTCGAAGAAGCACAATTAAAATGGTTGATCCAAAATTCTTGATTTCAGGTATCGGAGGAATACAAGTTAGTACCAGACACTCTCTACCTAACTGTATTTTTCGTCGATTGGTTTCTCTCCCAAAATTACATCGAGAGACAAAAGCTTCAACTGTTGGGTATCACTTGCATGTTAATTGCTTCGTAAGTTTCTCAGATCTAGAGCATATTGTCGATGTACTTCATCCAAAAGTTTAAATTGTGTTCTAAGCTGAGTGATAGACTCTTGCTATCTACCACTTTTGATGATGTGATGTGAACTAATTTGAGAACTCAAAGCTCATACCAAAAGATTAGTTTAGCTCTATTAATTTGAATATGAAGGAAGTAACAACGGTGGTCCTTGTGTCCGACAGGAAGTACGAAGAAATTTGTTCCCCACGCGTTGAAGACTTTTGTTTCATCACTGACAGCACCTACACAAAAGAGGAGGTATGACATATTTGCTATACAAGATTGTGGATCGTATATTGGATTAATTGATGTTAATCACTTGCTTGATGAACGGTCAAATGGTTGATTCCAGGAGAAAAGAAAGGGAAATAATGAAAAGAGTGAAATGGGAAGGAAACAATATTATTTTTTAACATGATAAGTAGTACAGGATGTTTACTGCTCTGTGGAAGAGAAACATATCAGATATAAAATGATTTGTTAGCGTGGTCTGCCTTAAAATAGTGAACAAATTCTAGACTCAACTTACCTAGTCCTATGGGCACGTTCCACCAGATCATTATTTTACGTTTGTTGAATTGAACTTAACCGCAGTAGATGGTTAGATATATTGTAATGCCCAAGCCCACCGATAACCGATATTGTCCTCTTTGGGCTTTCACTCAAGGTTTTTAAAATGCGTTTGCTAGGGAGAAGTTTCCCTTTCGGGGCCTAGCGTCCTCACTGGCACTCGTTCCCTTCTCCAATCGATGTGAGACCCTCCAATCCACCCCCCTCATGGCCCAGCGTCCTTGCTGGCACACTGCCTCGTGTCCACCCCCTTTAGGGCTCAGCCTCCTCGCTGACACATTGCCCAGTGTCTGGCTTTGATACCAACTGTAACAGCCCAAGCCCACTGCTAGCAGATATTGTCTTCTTTGGGCTCTCCCTTTCGGGCTTCCTCTCAATATTTTTAAAATGCGTATGCTAGGGAGAGGTTTCCACACCATTATAAAGAATGTTTTGTTCTCCTACTCAACCAATGTGGGATCTCTCAAGAGCTCATCGTTTTCCTCTAGACATCTGATTAGGGCCAGATTTGGACTGTTTAAGAGTTAGGAGTGTGCCTACAATACAATAGTAGGTTTCTCCTTTTGTTCTCTGCTATTTAAAAGCTTCTTTGGTGATTTTTCTTTAGGTTTTGAATATGGAAGGTCAGATATTGAAGCATATGGGCTTTCAACTTTCTGCACCAACTGTAAAATCTTTCCTCAGGTAAGTTTGCTGTGCGAAGCTGCACAAGCATGGCAGTGCATATATGAATTCGTGTTTATATAGGTACGGTGTTCTTATTTACGCATGTTTCTAAATTTCAGGAGATACGTTCGTGCTGCACAAACAACTTTCAAGGTAATAATGAGGTCGTTGTAATGCATTGCTTGATAGTTTAAGAGCTTCCTTTCCTTCTTTAGATAGGCAAAACTTATGTTTCTTGACTTTCATTGATTTTCAGACCCCTAGTCTTGAACTCGAGTGCCTTGCCAACTATCTAGCCGAATTAACACTGGTCGACTATGGTTTCTTGAATTTTCTTCCCTCGGTCATAGCTGCATCAGCTGTATTTCTTTCAAAATGGTCGTTGGATCAGTCGGGTCACCCATGGGTATGCATTTTCCCTTCGCTTAGTCCTAAAATGCTTACTAGACTTGCTAATCTAATTCTCTTTCTGACAGAATTCAACCCTGGAATACTATACCTCATATAAAGCATCAGATCTGAAACCAACTGTTCTTGCTTTACAAGATTTACAGTTGAACACCAATGGTTGTCCTCTCAGTTCGATTCGTGTCAAGTATCGACAAGAAAAGGTAAATGAGTATTAGAATAAGTTTATGAGAAATCAGATGTCGTTACTTGGATACACCGTGTTTTCTCACAAACGGTTGTCTTAATAACAGTTCAAAGCCGTCGCAACTTTGTCGTCTCCGAAATTACTTGATACGCTATTCTGAACCGTGTTAGACGAAGGCCAACCATCCACAATTTGCCAACAGTTACATATATACTTGATATAGAAGTTAGAGATTCTCCCAGGAGTAGATACTTTTTTTGCCATTAACTCTACATGTTTAAGCCGATGTCTAATGTTAATCCTTACCCTTTCCCCATTAACATTCTTTCTCTTAACATTTTTTTGAAGCTTCTGTTTATAGTTCTGTTACTTTGGTCATGTTCCTCCCCGATTGATGTCGTGGCGGGCGGAGATTGGCTGTTGAATGTACATTGAGAGAAGGAAGCTTTGTCTGTAAGACCATGTAGAATTGCCTTGCCACCCAAGATTTCTTTTATGTATTTACTGCTAATCTTGTACTTTGATTCACTTTGCCAAAGTTTGGTGTGTCTGTTTTGAGACAGGAAAATTCTTAATGAATTGTTTCACCAGACTTTGCCACTTATGTCTTGATTCTCTTTATATGCATAGTTTGGTAAGCTTTGGCAGAACTTTGGGCATTGTATTCTGGTGTTGTTTTAATAAACTCAATAACTTTGCTCTGCTTCTGCTACTCAGTTTCTTGAGGCCTTTTAATTCTTGCTATATGAGTGAAAGTTTCAATGTAGGGTTGATCAATGCCAATGAGATAGACAGAGTACCACTACTTTTGATCTCTGTCTGACAAAGAACCAGAGAGAGAAAGTGTCTTTTTGTCCGTTGTTGAGGATGATTGAGAGTGAGTCCTATATTAAGATCATGAGTTTATAAATGAGGAATACTATCTCCATTGGTATGAGGCCTTTTGGGGAAGCCCAAAGAAAAGCCATGAGAGCTTATGCTCAAAGTAGACAATATCATACCATTGTGGAGAGTCGAGATTCCTAACATCTCTGTCGTCCAAGAACTCAGTATGAATAGAAAGTTAGAATATAGAGCCAATAGAAATGGAGTAAAACAGTTCTTCTGAGTTCAAATTACACCACAATTAAGCATAGTAGAGTTAGAGGTTGTTATGTTTGGTTAGACGAGGTGCATGCAAGTTAACCCAGACGCTCGTGGGTTGAATGGTTATCGGGATCTGGTTCAAAGGATCGGTAGAGGAAGGTTGCCATGTTGGTGAAGAAAAATGGACTTATTCTTAAATAGAACTGACATTAGTCGACTTAACGAGATGATGATGATAATGTGACAGCTTAACATAATAACAATATATATTTTAAAATTTTATTTTGAGAGAATTCAAAATAAAAATTTAAATTCAGTGTATTTTAGGAAAATATTAAATTAATCTTTTATAAAAAGTTGGCAAGTGGACTGGCTATGAGTAGATGGGCCGATTGTCGGCCCAACTCTTAACTTCAAATTATAGTGGGCCCATCTGGCCCAACTTTTTAATGGGCGGCCCTACAATCGTAAGGGTTCTAAGCAAAGGTTAATATGGACCTTTTGTTGGCATAAGAAGCCCAAGGGTATTTCGGTAGTTTTATCTTCTTCTCCGATTTCTCATTCCTTGGACTCTGAAAGCTTATACATCTCTGTCACCGTTCGCTTCATCGACTTGTTAGATAGAGAAAGAAGAGAGAGAGAGAGAGAGAGAGAGAGAGAGGAACTCTGAAGCTCTCTTTCTTCTTCATTTGCATGACTTGAAGATTTTGTTTAGGAGTTGCCAGTTAGAGAGAGAGAGAGATGGGGAGCAATACACTGGTGGGATTTCAGGACCATCTGAAATTAGCGAGGGAATATGCTCTTGAAGGGCTGTATGATACTTCGGTAATCTTCTTTGATGGCGTTATTGCTCAGATCAACAAGTAATCTCTCTTTCCTTCTCTGGCTTTAACCAATTTCCTCTCTAGAACTTCAAATTTCTCGTTATCTGATTTTCCATCTTTTCTGATATTTCAATCTGTTTACCGCTTTGAATTCGATTCATCTTGCCTTCTTCATACTGTTTCAATCTCTCCTTTTATCTTTTATAGTCAGATTGTTGTGATTTTTACTTTTTTGGGTCTGCTACGAGTAATTTGAAAGAAATGTGTGGTAAAATAAAAGAAAAATATTCATTGTTTTGTTATTGTGCGGATGTACTGAATAATGTAGAGGTGGCTATTGAGTCTTTTTTTTCTTTAGCATTGGAATGCCGAACGTATTTCAACCTTCAAGTTTGAAGAAGATATGGTATTGTTTCTTCCTATTTTAGGTAATCGAAAATCCGTAAACAATGGTCCACAATTCCCTGCGTTGGCTTGTTCTAAATTAATTTAAATTTATTGTTGAGATTGGAGAGCGGCGGAATGAGATACGATGAATCATGATGTCTTGGTAAGAGCATAACTTGTGGAAGTGGATCATATTTTGGTTTGTTGGTTAGTGATCATACAATGCCCTGTACACTGCCACCAATTTAGTTTCTAGTTTCCGTGAAGGATGCATAAGCAAAAGGGATAAAACAAAAGTGTTGATTGATACTGCTCCTGCGCTGGGGAGATAAAATTCTGCAGAATCTCTCGTTTTTTTTAATTTTTTTTTTAATGTTTTTAGGTATGGTTTTCTTCGGTATGGTTCTCACTGAAGTTTACTGATTTATCAATTTTAGGCATCTTAGTTCAGTAGATGACCCTTTAATGCGTGCAAAATGGATGAATGTGAAAAAATCCCTTACTGAGGAAATAGAAGTTGTGAAGCAGTTAGATACAGAGAGAAAAGCTTTTAAGGAAATACCCATGGGTCGACGTGCAGCTTCTCCTCCAATTCATGCTAAATCATCATTTGTTTTTCAACCGTTAGATGAGTATCCAACTTCTTCAGCTCCTTCCATGGATGATCCTGATGTCTGGAGGCCGCCAAGTAGGGACTCTGCAAGTAGAAGGCCTGCAAGGGCTGGTCAAGTTGGTATGAGGAAGTCACCACAGGATGGGGCTTGGGCTCGTGGTTCCACCAGACCAAATACTACCACTCGTGGTGCAAAGGCTGGTGGTCCAAGTCGTGTTAACTCTGGTGCCCGTGCGGCAACTACTGGAAAGAAAGGCTCTAGTACTACTGGTAAATCTAGCAAGACGGATTCTGCAGTAAGTTCTGTGAGCCCAAATTTAATTCTCTGTTCCTTTTTCCTCCATTAAAAACTTGGAACATCTGCATGTGTGGATCTCTTCTTTTGTTGCATGAGACATATGATCCAGCCTTCTTTTGAGTTCATTGCTCGCATGTTCCAATTCGTATGGGTCTTTGCTTAGGGGCATTTGGTGGTGAGCTATGCATTTGAAATTCCGTACCTTTGTGATGTTTTACCCTCCTCTTGTACGTAAAAGTTATGGAGTTAAGCCATTTATGGTGTTTTAATTCTTGTACGATTTGCTTTCTCACATTCATTAGATTTTGGGCTAGTTTGGGCGTTGTTTTAAAATAGTTTTTTTTTTCAGAATAATATTTCAGAGGAAACATAGACTGTTTTAAGAATAGGTTGCTGTTGAAGCCCTTAATATCATTTTTTTCTTCATTCATTATTTCCCACCACCGTTAGTTCAATTAATTTCATGAATTATTGATTTATTATGAATACTATCTTAAGTTTGTACAGTATATTGTGCATATAAACTAATGAATGATATTGTTAGAATGGTGACGATGAGGGAAATTCTAAGAAGGGACAGTATGAGGGACCTGATCCTGATCTAGCTGCTATGCTCGAAAGAGATGTGTTGGAAACTAGTCCAGGAGTGAGATGGGATGATGTTGCTGGCCTGAGTGAAGCAAAAAGACTTCTGGAGGAAGCTGTTGTTCTTCCCCTGTGGATGCCAGAATATTTTCAGGTATTCTTGAATTAGTTCACTAGAATTACCTTTGGGGCCACCTGATAAGTTTGTAAACTAATAATACCAAACCAATCATCACTCTGTGCTGATATATTCGTCCCATGATGATTGATATGCTTGGTTATATCTGTACCCGAAGCTGATGTGTGCTTTCACCTTCAACGATTTAAATCAACAATCAATCTAGGGGTCTATTCAACCTGACCTTTAGGAGGGCCTATCTTGTTACTGCCAAATGATTGATAGAAAGATTGAAATTTTACAGAATTCAAACCTAAAGTTTCTTCTAGCTTTAGATTTTAGTCTGCCGAGTGCATTTGGTTGAGTTGATGTATTTGTATTCTGTTGTCCCCTGCTGGCCATAGTGTGCTTATTACCTGTGTCCATGTGTGACACATACTAATCTTGCTGTTTTTTCCTTGAAGGGAATAAGGAGACCATGGAAAGGAGTCCTAATGTTTGGCCCTCCTGGGACTGGGAAGACATTGCTTGCGAAAGCTGTGGCAACTGAGTGTGGCACAACCTTTTTTAATGTTTCTTCTGCCACCTTGGCTTCAAAATGGCGTGGGGAGAGTGAGCGCATGGTCCGGTGCCTGTTTGAACTTGCAAGATCTCATGCACCAAGTACTATCTTCATTGATGAAATTGACTCCCTATGTAATGCTCGTGGGTAAGATTCTTCACTTGATTAGAGTTGGAGATGATTTTTGGTGTCTTTTCTATTGGAGATTTTTGCTTTAGTTTTACTCCTGTCTCCCTCCGGCCTAATTTTTGTGAAGAAAAATAAATGCATCTATGTGTTTTCTTTAGGGCTTCTGGTGAGCACGAATCATCCAGAAGAGTGAAGTCAGAACTTTTAGTTCAGGTAGATGGTGTAAACAATAGTTCCTCCAGTGAAGACCGTAAGATAGTGATGGTTTTGGCTGCAACAAACTTCCCGTGGGACATTGATGAGGCACTTAGGTTGGTCCTTTTAATATGTCTTCTTATACTAAATTTTTTGAAGTAATTTTTATTCTCTATGTGGTAGATGTACTGGTGTTGAAGTTACTCTTATCTGGGGATTACCGGGTAATTTCTTCTTTTAATTGCTACTACTATTTCAGGAGGAGGCTTGAAAAGCGTATTTATATTCCTCTTCCTAATTTTGAGAGCAGAAAGGAGCTTATCAGGATAAATCTAAAAACTGTTGAGGTAAACCAAGTGCTATTCGTTAAGTATCAGAACACTGTTGGACTGATTGTACTTATATAAGTATGCATGCAAATCCATTTCTCCTTTGAAATTCTGAGATGCTTAGTTCTAGAACGAATTGTCTCAATTTGGTTTGTTTTGTTTGTTCTCACNTTTAATTACTTCTTTTGGATCATTTATCATTGTTTGGGAAGAAATCTTTATTTCGTAGTCAATGAGAAAAATATTTATCTCATAAGTTTAAATGGTTGCTGATTTGAATAAACTTACTTGATGCAAATGTATTATGGTTATCCATACCAGGTGGCTCCTGATGTGGATATCGATGATGTTGCTCGCCGGACAGAAGGATATAGTGGGGATGATCTAACAAATGTCTGCAGAGATGCTTCCTTGAATGGAATGAGACGTAAAATTGCTGGAAAAACTCGCGATGAGATTAAGAATATGGCCAAGGATGATATTTCAAAGGACCCTGTTGCCATGTGCGACTTTGAAGAAGCATTGAAGAAGGTACAGCGAAGTGTTTCTGCTGCTGACATCGAACGGCATGAGAAGTGGTATTCAGAATTTGGGTCTGCATAAATTTCACGCTATGATGAAGATAGTAATGGATTCACCACTTTCCATTCTGCAGAGTGATTTGTTTTTTTAAATTTTGTTTTCTGATAATCATTGTGTTGTCTCGGTGTGACTAATAGTAATCCAACTGCAGCCTTCTATACACTTGTAATCCCTTGCTTCCCTTAACCACTGTTTCTGTGCAGCTTTATCATTTACGAAGAAGTTTTAAGTTTTCATTGACATTCAACAATGAATTGTATTATTTTAGATCTGTTAATGTTGCCATCAATTCACGCCATGAAATTAGTTTTGAAGGATTATCTTGAACTAGCATTGATTTATATAATACTTGTGTTTGCTGGTTTATGTATTTTTTTTTTCCATACAATTTTAAATGTGGGTTTTCTCTATGTATCTAACTGGAGGTTGAGCATTATTGGTGACACCACCAATCCTGGTCTCTAATAGAAAAACCCGCTGCCAAAGATGTGTGTGGGTGGGTGGTTGGGGTGGAGGGTGTTCATTCAGTTTTAAATAGTGGAATAGCTCTTCACAGTCTTTAGCAACAGAAACAATGGAGGAAGGGTTCAATCTCTGCATCCTCATCTCCATTTCTTTTCAATTCCTTCTTCCAACCAGTGGAATTCTGAACAAGTCAAATGAGCTGGTTTCATACTCAGCACGAGGTATGGATGTAAAGTTCTGCTTTTAGCATTTGGTTTTGTTGTTCATTTCTTTGGGTTGGTTAGGTAGGTTTAATTCTATTTTAAATATTCTGATTTTATTTGCAGGTACCGCTGTGTGCTCAGTCATAAATTGTGGGCAAGGAACTTGCAAGGCATCTAATGCTTCATTTCTTGGTTTCGATATGCGTGCAGTTCTGGTTGGAGGAAACTCCAAATTGGTCTCTTCACCTTCCCATTCCCTTATTGTATTCTTCCCAACTGTAAGAATCTCTCTCTCTCTGTCCCTATCTATCTAGACACGCAAACATCTGCAAACCCACATGCATTCTACAGATTGTATCTTACAATAACAGATGCATAATTAGGTAGTTAATATGCCTTCTTATTTGATGCTTTTGATTTATCTTCATCTAGTTTAATTCTACTAATCAAAATTGCATAAAACAGAACTGTGCCTAGAATTTAGAAGTAAAAGATATGGAATTGGTCAATGGATTAAATCAACCGTCGGATTGATTTGTTGTATTTGGATATGAAAAATTGCAATGAAGTTTTGTAAACTCGTTAAACCAACTTGAACTTTATTGGCTTTTACCTTTTACAAAGATATCTGCATCATTGAGAAAATAGGACACATGCCATACATCTATACTTAAGAAAGAATCACATTTTGTTTTAAAGAAATCAAGCTCATTTATTTCTGAATTACTTAATAGCATAGTGTACGATTATTCCTCGTCCATATATTTAGTTCATGAGCGTATGAGCGTGAAGAATCCTTTGTCAGGAATGTACAAACTGTCTTTTCTGATCATGGGCGTTGTCCAGTTTCTCTGTATTAAAACAGAATATGAACAACACAACAAAGATTGTGAATAATAAGATGAGCTGTAAAATAGAACAAATTATGGCAACATTACTTCTCTGCTGCGTGTACTTCTAATTGTACAGCTTTCAGACAAGTAGGTGGGTGAGAGGGGGGAAAAAAAGCGCCTTTATTGGAAATAGATAACTTAACATAGATGAACTGTTACCGAACTTTCAGGCACCGCCGAATTCTAAAGTGGCGGCGGATCTCCACTTCAACCACCACTGCCACCAACAACGGTGGTTCCTTTCCTTCATATACCTTTGGGTTTCTCGAACTGTATGCCGCATTCTAAATCACATGCAGAATTTTACTCTCTTGTTTATATTAAACTCTGTAAACCAATAAGATTTCCAGTTATGTTCTCTTGATCTCAGTAATATTGTCTTTGAAAGTGAAGAAAGAGCTTTCATTTTAAAGTTTCAGGTTGCGGGGTTGTTTGGTGTGGTAATGGAACCTGCGTGCCCGATTGAGCAGCTTTGTTCCTACACACTTGCCACTGCGGCGAAGGTTTCGGGAATCTATTGACCTGACATTCTTACCATGCTTTAAACACAGTAAGTACGAGAAATTTTTTAGGGTCATTACTATTATTCCAATTTTGGTTAATGGTAATTGGTATTGAGCCTCACCCAATTCAAGGTTTCATTATCATAATAAGAGTCCGTTTTTCGAGAGGGTCTAACCGTACCTAAACTAGTCTTGTTATGCATGAATGTTTTGAATTTCTTTTATAACATATGATTAATATATATTAGACATTTTTTTATGTTTATTAGACATTGTTTAAAGTTTATGAAACAATTAAATGCAAATGTGTGTGTGTTTAAGCATGAATAAGTATCATTCCATATGCTCATTCACTTTTACTAGATATACTTGTTCTATCACTGAAGACAATAATTGTACAAAGAATTTTGATCTTAATACTAAGACATAACATTATGATTTAGGATCGGCCCACAAACTGAAATGCTCATGGAATTTCCCTTCCTTTGCCATGCAAGTAATTGCTGTGACCAACCTAACATGGCTCTGAAGGATGCTTACAATCATGGACATGACACCAATATTTTCGGTACATTTCCAATAGTTTCAGCGTGTGGTAGACATTTCATATTAGGTTATTTCCCTAATTAAATGTAACTATTAACTTGTTATACTATATATATGTACAAGAGCCAGATTTGAGCATTATATAGTACAAGAACCAGATTTGAGCATTTACAAATATCTAATATCTTTTTAAAGTGACTCATTGATATCTCAATAATATTTGCCCCTAATCTTTTCAAAATTTTAATTTCATCCCTTACAAACAAGCTAGCGAACAAGACTATTTGATCATTTTGATGGTCGAGCTGGTTGAAGAACATATCATTGTGAATTGTCCAACTGCTCTCCCTTCTTAGCTTTGTCTCATAGTCGAGATCATAATCATTCAATTCCGCCCCTACTCTTCTAAAAAAAGGCAGGCTAGTTCCTACTCCTTTCTTCTCCTTTATCATTGTTGGTCCTTTTGACATCACATTCTTGGTTGTCTTCGGTCTGGTAGGAAAGAAATCTGTAGCCAGTGACTAGTTTCGCTATGAAGCTACGTGTTCTGTTTCGATTTTACATTATATACATCTTATTAATGATTTGATATAGATTTGAACTCTCATTGCAGCGGTACCAAAAGACCCTTGGACTCAGCATTGGGCTGAAAAGAAGGCTATCTTCTTGTGGCCTACACAGATTGGCTCACAAGGTTAAGCTCAGCCCATTTACAAAGGGACTTGGGTAAAAGAGAGGAGGAAGAAGAAGAAGAAGAAGAAGAAGAAGAGCCATACATTAGTTAAGTGGATAGAGAGTTGGAAGAATTTCTGAAATTTGATTCATGTCATTTAGTGTCATGTCATGTTGGTTCTCATTTCTCTCAATCTTTTTGGTGATAATATTATCAAGAAAGAAGACAAATGCATGTGCCCAAAGAAGATCTACATCCTCGTGGAAGGTGATGTTTAGAGCCAAAGCCAAAGACAAAGCCAAAGCCAAAGCCAAATCCAAAGCCAAAGACAAAACTAAACGTTAGCTTTTTTTCTCCTATTTAACGTTTTGTTTCTTTTTCCCATTGTCTTATTTACAAAAACCAAAACTATACAACTTGCTTTTGTGATCTTGGGTCTGGATTCCATGGCCTCAACTCCATTGCATGTGCCTCTCATAACCAAACTACAACTTTTCTCTCTCCCCAAACTCCACCGTTACTCGTCTCCAAACTTTCTAAATTTGTGTCTATTTGATCTTTAAACTTCAACCGGTGTCTGATGATAAATCATCTAATTTATATGATGCTTTTTTTTAAAGACTTACCTTTTAAACACAAAATTGAAGTGGTTATTTTTTGTGTAGCATGAAGCAGCTCTCTATGTATTATGATTGTTGATCGTAGTGGTTACCGAGAAAAGCTTAGTATATGGGTATGGGTGCTCATAAATGGACACACCATCAGAGGAATAATCAGACAAGTTGAGGGTCGCACAATTCTATATTTAATTCTTCATACTTTACCTCTCTCTCTCTCTCTTGGTCTTCTCGAGGAAACAAAAAAAGGGTTTAGATCTATATGAAAAGTTTCATTCATTTTGATTCCATGCCATGAAATAACAACAAAAACCTTCTTGTACAAGAATAAATCAACCTCACACTTCTTTGTCTCTATAAAAATCTCTTATTTTCATACCATTTCGTTATTGGGGTTTTCAAAACTTTTTGTTATTTGTTTATGAAGATTTCTAAGTTTTGAATTTTGAATTTGGATTCTAATGGACGTTAATCTAAATCTTTTGAGTAGGAATCCATTATTTGAAAGATTTTGACTTTGATAGGTCTCGACATCTTTTTGTCGTGATAATTTACGTGCACTTATTAGAATTTTTAGTGATATATATATTTTTAAACGAGTTAATATTACTTTTTGAATAATCTATTAGAACTATTTTCAAATTTATTTTTAAAGAATAAGATAAAAACTAAATTCAAATTGAATGGTAAACATGTTAGTTTTAAAAACATAGAGATTACATAGAAAATTGTATTTTATTATAATTTTTAAATCCTTAATCATTACTCTATTATTGGGTAGAATCTTGGTGACCTATGTTTGGTCATGTTTACCTCGATTCTTTAATTGACAATTTCGATAATGTCATTTATATAATGTTTTTTTAATTTGATAACATATTAATTATATAATCCTTTTGTCTTTTTTAAGTATTGAAAAAGTAAGATTATTAGGGAATTATTTTTGGACCTATTTGTTTGGACTTATTTATTTGTTCGGGAGTTTTTTTAAGTATTTGATTGGAACTTATTTGTTCTTTTAAGCCTCTCCTATTCTTAAGATCTTTGGTTCAGATGTGTACTCGATTCATTCATGTACTATTTTTTTTTTACTCGAACGTGACAATAGTATATACGAAACAGAATAATAAATAAATATAAGTGGCAGCTAGGTTTGCATCCATTAAAAAATGAGTGAATGATATTGTTGGAAAATAGGAATAATACAAAATGGTTAGCTTTATCTTGTAAAAGGACAGGACACATGCCAATCCACCTTGTCTTTCTCTTCTCCAAACTCTTTAAATCTCATATACTAAGCTTTCAACTTCCTCTTTGTTTTTACCTTTGTCTACTTCCCCTTCTTTCCAAAACTCTTTCTTCACATTATCCCCCTTCATATATTTATAAAATCTATAACCTACAACAAATTATCTAACCCTTTCGTTACCTGATATTTAAATCACGTTCCTTTCTCGATACGAAACAACGAATTGACTAAAGATCAAAATTTATCTTAATTTTATGATTGGAACACGTTTATGAACCTTGAGTTTATTCATGGTAAATTTTCACATTCTTTTCTTTCTGACCGATACCTTAGCTCACTACAAACACGGGTTAGATCGGGTCGGGTGGGTTTTGGTAGGATGAATTTGGAGGATGTGTGATAATGGAGATGAGGATTTTGTTTGTGTGGTATATATCTTGTAAGTGTGTGTGGTAAGAAAAAAGACAATAAGGCAACTAAGCCACCTTCTTCATGCAAAGGACCCGTAATAAGCTAAGGATATAATGAGTTGGCTCCATTATCCTTAAACAAACAGACAAATAAGGGAACTAAGCCACCTTCCAAATCAACTAGACCCCATCAAATCAAAACGACACCGTTTATTCTTCCTCCGTTCTCGGTGAAGTTGCCCTGTAGAGATGTCTATAGAATGTGGTGGGGACGGGAAAGCCTTCTCTGTCCTCATCCCTGTTACCTATTTCGTTCCCCATCTTTAATAGGTGTTGAAAATATATTTATATTAAACGGCGGGGATGAAGCAAGATCGGGAATTGAGTGGGGTAGGGACGAGGAATATAATATTGTCCCCGACCCCATTTATTTATCTGGGAAAAAATGTTCCCTACTCGCTCCCCTATTCTCCGTCTAAAGAGGGAATCTCCTTGTTTGGGGCGAGTCTCTATAGGTAAAATGAACCTCTATAGTTAGAGTTATACTAGAAACAAAACAATAAAAGGAGTGATAGCTAGTTTTTCTGCTTCTTCTTTTTCGAGGTCAAAAATTCTTTAATCAATTGAGCTATACTCGAATTGATATATAATTTAAATTATAAAATTTAAGTCTGATTTGATAACAATTTTGTGAATGAAAATGATTCGAAAAGGATTTATGATCCAACAAAAAAGAAACTTTAATGATTATATATGATTGAACATTTATTATCTCAATTTTTAGGTGTTTTTTTTTTAATTTTTAAATTCTTTAGATTCTCTCTCTTCCATAATGTGAGGATATACATGCCGTAGATTCTGACTGAATTCAATGAATGAATGAAAAAAAAAAAAAAAACAATCTATGAGAAAATCTAAGTAGTTGTAACCGTTGAAGCGATATTGTCTTTTTTAGATTTTTTCTTTAAAAAATGTTTTCGTATATTTATAAAGAATATTTCGTTCTCCTCTCCAAAAGATGTGGGATCTTACAATCCACCTCCTTCAAGGTTCAACGTTCTTATTGACACTCGTTCCACTCTCCAATCAGTTGATGTGTCTGATCTCATTAACATGGGTTGTCTCCTGATTTCCTTGAGGGTTAGCTGCCCTGAGAGCTGGAAAATAGAGAGACAAAAAGAAAAAACAATCCCCTAGAGAAGAGCAAAATAAGTTGCCAATGATCATCCATCTACCTTGGCTGACATACATTTGGAAGCTATCTAAGACTTGATTTGCCCTTTCAGTATACCCATTTATTATAATCTAAAATGAATAAAACCGTGAACTTCGTGACGTTCAAGAGACTCGAGGAGGAAAAGAAGAAAGAAAATGATGACGACGACGACGATGAAGATAAAGAAAAAGAAGCGTAATTGAACCCGATATAAGGTAAAGCTTTCTCGAATATTAAAATATTAATGTAAGGACACAAAATGGCCATCAAAGCCATGCTTCTACTTTTTGTCCTCATCTTTTCATTTCTTGAGTCTTTTAGGGTTATCTCCTGTCACCTTCTTTTTTATACATATCTTTGCTGCTATAATCATGTGATTGGTTGGGAGCAAGAACAAAGCTAATTTCTTAATTTAAAGTAAAGGGAAAAAGAGGCATTCTTTCTTTTGGTGGTTTTCCCAACACCCACCTAGCACCATTCAATAGATATCCGTTCATTTTGACCCTCGATTCAAGTATATCGAAGCAAAATGAATGTAACAGTCTAAGCCCACTACTAGAAGATATTGTCCGTTTTGACCCGTTACGTATCGCCATCAGTTTCACTGTTTTAAAACGCGTCTATTAAGAAGAGGTTTCCATACCCTTATAAGGAATGTTTCGTTCTCCTCTCCAACTGATGCGAGATCTCACAATGAAATACTCACAAAATCCATGTAATTATTTCTAACGGTTCATTATAACCTTTGAATGCACGACTGTCATATCTCGTGATTCCAACGTGAAGCTTAATGTCCAGTTTTGAACAAACTAAGCTTTTTAACTCACAATATCAACATATTATATCGTGTAAGACACTTGAGTTGGTTCGAGTACGAATGTTTAAACTATTTTGGTAGGTAAAGTGCAATTAGATGTAAAAATAGAAAGGGAAAAAGGGTTTGGGAGAAAAGAAGTGGAAATTTGGCAATCAATTGTCTTTTCTAAATGCTTTATGCTTTTGATTTTGGTGATTAATGACAGAATCTATCAATATTCTAAACCCCTTTTCTTCATAATTGTCCCTCTCATACTAACTCAAATCAATCTTTATCTATTCATTGGCTCAAAAGAGATACATTGACCCAAAATTTGCATGCGTTTCAAATTAAAAAAAAAAAAAAAAAAAAAAAAAAAAAAAAAAAAACCAACCCTTTTTCTAGGGGTCTGCCGCTAAGTGATATCAAATACATTTCAAATTAAACTAATCATTGTCAATATATAAAATGATTTGGTTGACATTTTCTCCATTAAAATGGGTATCAACTCACTGTTTAAATAGTGATATCTGTTCATAATCAAATCGGATATTAAGCTTTGATTTGAGTATATACATTAATGTGTAAGTGTTCATGAACATGGGTTGGTTCATGCTTAATATGAAAAAGTGTATGAACATGAAGGGTTTCCATTAGATTTGTGTTTTTTAAAGTACGGATTTTGTATAGTGGGGAGTGCCCACAGCCAACACCAAATTCCACACAAGAATGAATACTAAATAAGGAAACAAAGAGCAAGACCAATCAATTGTCTAAAACTACACATGTTTGGGATAGGTTTTGATGATTCATCAAAAAACATGAACAATGTTTTTTTTTTTTATTTATTTATTTGTACTTTGGATTTGATTTTACCTCATCATATTAACCTGAGGCAACCTAGGACGGTCCAACTCGACTGCGACAAGTGTCATTCTAGCTAGCTCAATTTGTCATCTTCCTTAAACACGACAACATACGAACCTTGGTAGCTAGGTTTTGCATGGTCTTAAGATATATGATAAAAAGAACCAATTGATTAGATTGGTATTGTTCCACCATTTCCATGCATGGTTTGGTTTTTAGTGATGCTTTCTTTCCTTTTTACTTTGGTTTTGGTTGCTTTTGTTTTTTTATGTATCTTTGTTTGGTCATTGGTCGTAATTGTTGGAAACAAACAAATGTAGACATCGTTTGTGCCAATGTTTTTCCTAGTGAACTCTTTTTTTCCATTTATGGATTTTCTTTGTAAGGTTTTCCTTTTCATGAATTTGTTTCTTTTTTCTCCTTTCCATCTATTGTTGTCCTCTTTCAATAGAGAGCTTCATGAATTTGAATAAGCTACAAAATATATATATATATATATATAGAAAGAGAGAGAGAGGGGCTATCATGAATATAGGGCTTTTGTTGTCTATACATATTATATGTCTTATCCAAAGTCAAGGCCAAAGTGTGTTGAATTATTTTTCAGGTATCGTTTTTGTCTTATTGTTTGTTTCTACCATCCTACCTCAAACCCTCTAGTATTATCGAATCGGAAATCTAATACCTCCTTTGATAGCTATTAGGGTTTCAGAAATTCGATACTTCATTTGATAACTTTTAGGGTTTTGGAATTTCGATGCATCATTTGATAAATTTTAGGGTTTCGAAAACTTGATACTTCATTTAAAAACTATCAGGGTTTCAGAAACATGGTGCTTCATTTAATAACTATTAGGGTTTCGAAGATCTGATACTTCATTTGATAACTATTAGGGTTTCATAAATTTGATGCTTCATTTGATAACTTTAAGGGTTTCAGAAACCTGATGCTTCATTTGATAACTATTAGGGTTTCGAAATTCTGATGCTTCATTCGATAACTATTAGGGTTTTGGAAATCGGAGGTCTCATTTGATAGGGTTTCTTTTATAATTCCGTACACTTTCTTCACTATATTATGACTTTAAAAACTAACCAAAACAAAGAAAATCATAGGTAAAAATAACGTTTAAAGCTTAAATTTTTAAAAAAGTTATCAAACGGGGTTTAATTTTAATTTGTCGGGTTGTTTATAATTTCAATGAAAAACAAAATTGGAAGAAGAAAAAGGAAAAACAAAGAAACAAACAAACAAACAAAATCGTTATCAAACAAGATCTGCAATACCNGAGCACATTGTTGAAAATGAAAAGGATGGAAACCAATAAATAAGGTCCAAACCAAAAGCATCTTTGTGCCTTCTTTTCATGATGCAATATTCTAACCCTAAATCATTAGCCCTAAGAACAAAAAGCTTCGATAATTCCAAAACTTTATGGATATATTACTATCAATACCTTCTTCTTCGACCTTCTACATTCTTCTTTCCTTCTCACCATAATCTACATTAATTCGTATATCAAACTATATATTATAAATTAATGTGAATCCATAACCATATTATATAAATATACACTAAGATAAGAGAGAGATTGATGTGTATGTGTTATGTATATATTGGAGGTAGCAAACTAAAGCATGATTTGTTACAAGAAATGACCCGACCTCATCATGTTTGGGCCACGTGAAAGGCATATGCATGTAAAATGAGCATAATATAATGCATTTATGTTGGAAGATTGAGTATCATATGGCCCATGTAAGAGGGTCATTCCAACTAGGGATGACTTGACAACAAACGACATCATGAAATCTTCTTTTTTCGTATGTTTCACAAGACGAGGGTTTTGAGCATCTATAAAGGGTGGAGATGGAGATGGAGATGAAGATACTGTATACAATCACCAAAATAACAGTGTCTCGGAATGACTCGGATAGGCCTTCTAATCAGACTCTGACTGGTGGGGGGTTGATGGTTATGAGTCGGGAGCCCCCACGTTTGTCTCAATAACAAGACAAGACCAAAAACATACAACTTCAACGCCTTCTCTCTCTCTTGTTATGTTTTTTCCTTCTCAAGATGTAACCACTAAAGACCAAAACAAGCTTTTACTCTAAATAACCAAATCTTTGAATTTTACTTCTTATATTTACTACTCTTTTTTCTTTTATTGTAAGTCATGGGTTTGTGTGTGTGTGTGTTTGTAGGGGTGAAAAGACAAGATTACCCTTGGAGATCATTGGTTGTATTGATGAGTGGAGCCCATGTATGTACATATAAGAGGAAGGGTAGAATGGTCAAAATGAAAAGAGAAGTATTGTCATGTAGTTTAGAGAGAGTATAGTTTAGGAGAGGGGAAGGGGAAGAGGGTATGTTTGATTTAGATGGTTTTCTACTTGAGGACAAGACAAAGGCACATGGAGATAGGGGCGAAAGGGCAGTGTGTGTTTGTTTTGATGGAATTTTTTTTTATTTAATTTTTTTTTTGAGAAAAATCTTGAGAAATAGTGAGAGAGGTAGGGAGGGATCTTGTGTGGTTATGTTATAAGATAGTTTTGTTGGAGAGGACAAAATGGTCCTTTCCTATTTTGTTCTTTCTCTTGTCCAATACAAAACACTCACTCCCCTTTCTTTTCTTGTCTCCTTCCATTAACTCTCCCTTCCCAACACCACTCACTCCTCCTTTCCAACATTATACTACTCACTCTTTCTCTCTCTCTCTTCTTTCTCTTTTCCTCTCTCCCAATGCTCAGTTGAAACTCTGTCAGATCAGCTCGGTAGTGTGAGTTGGGACAAGTTGTCACTGTCGTCGTCTCTATAAATACTGACTCCATGCCATTCTAATCTCTTGCCTAATCTTTCCTGTTTAGAATCCAAAAGCTTCTACTACTAACCCATTTCATTTCTACTAACAACATGGCCACCACAATAGCCGACGTCTTCAAATCCTTCCCCGTACACATCCCCGCCCACAAAAACCTCGACTTTGACTCTCTCCATGAGCTTCCCGACTCCTATGCATGGATTCAACCAGACTCCTTCCCGACCCATAAACATCATAATTCCATTCTCGACTCTAACTCTGATTCCGTTCCATTAATTGACCTTTCTCTACCCAACGCGGCGACCCTCATAGGCAACGCGTTCCGCTCGTGGGGGGCATTCCAGGTCATTAACCACGGCGTCCCCATTTCCCTCCTCCAATCCATTGAATCCTCCGCTGACACGCTCTTCTCTCTACCGCCTTCCCACAAGCTGAAGGCCGCACGTACCCCCGACGGCATCTCCGGCTACGGCCTCGTCCGTATCTCCTCCTTCTTCCCTAAACGTATGTGGTCCGAAGGCTTCACCATTGTCGGCTCTCCCCTCGACCACTTTCGCCAACTCTGGCCTCACGATTACCACAAACACTGGTACATAACCACACTCTCTCTTTTCTTTTCTTTTTTTTTTTTTTTTTTATTTNATACGAAATTCCATTTGGGGTATTAAATATTAATTTTATTATTATTATTTTTAGTGAGATTGTAGAGGAGTATGACCGAGAAATGAGGAGTCTATGTGGGAGGCTGATGTGGCTTGGGTTAGGCGAATTGGGGATAACCCGGGATGACATGAAATGGGCCGGGCCGGATGGGGATTTCAAGACCAGTCCAGCAGCGACCCAGTTCAATTCGTACCCGGTCTGCCCGGATCCGGACCGAGCTATGGGACTCGGGCCCCACACCGACACCAGCCTCTTAACCATTGTGTACCAAAACAACACGAGGGGGTTACAAGTTTTGCGAGAAGGGAACCGGTGGGTGACGGTGGAGCCAGTAGCCGGTGGACTAGTGGTTCAAGTAGGAGACTTGCTTCACATTCTGACAAACGGGTTGTACCCGAGTGCACTCCATCAAGCCGTAGTGAACCGGACCCGGAAACGCCTCTCGGTGGCTTACGTGTTTGGGCCACCCGAAAGCGCAGAAATTTCACCGCTTAAGAAGCTTTTGGGCCCAACTCAACCGCCACTTTACCGCCCGGTAACTTGGACAGAGTACCTCGGTAAAAAAGCAGAGCATTTCAACAACGCACTGTCGACTGTCCGTGTTTGCGCTCCTATTACTGGACTGTTAGACGTCAACGATCACAGCCGGGTCAAAGTAGGCTAATCCCACCCTAAAAAACACAGTCAAATTTGAATAAATAAATAAAAAAATAAAAAATAAAAAAACACAGCTCTAGACTTCTTCAATTTAAGCTATTTTGGCTGACTATATAAATATAATGTAATTTAAGCCAACTTGGAGTAATGGGTTTTATTTTATTTTATTTTATTTTATTTTATTTTATTTTGCATGGTGGGTGTAGAGAGTAATATCTAATCTCATTTGTGTTTGTTTGGATTAGATAGGTGTGTGTGGAAAGAAAAAAAAAAATTAATTAAAAAAAAGAGACATAATTAAATTGAAATAACTAAGTATTGATTGGTGATTAGGGTTGAAATAATTGGATCTCTTGAGATTATTTTTGTTCTCCCACTTCCAAAACCAAATCACACATTCCTTTCCTTCCCATCTTTAATATTCTTAATCATTGCCTTCAAATGCCTTTCCAAAATGATTAACTCAATCATTAATTAACTAACTTTTAAACTCGATTTATGTCCATTAATTATATCTTGTTCTATCTCACTTCCCTTGTCGTGTTCCGCACGAGTTAAAAATCTTCCTAATACCTATATTCATACAATTTACAACCTAAACTCATTATAGATATTGTCTACTTTAACCCATTATGTATCGTTCCACTCTCCAATTGATGTGGGATCCCACAATCCACCCTCTTTGGTGGCCCAACATCCTCGTTGGTACACCCCTCGCTACTAAGCCCAAACCCACCGCTACTAAATATTGTCTCTTTTAGCCCATTACGTATCGTCATCAGCCTATCAGTTTTAAAACGCGTCTATTAGGGAGAGGTTTCCACACTCTTACAAGAAATGTTTCGTTTTACTCTCAAACTGTTGTGGAATCTCACACTATTAAATCCACCTAATGTTTCTCGAACAAACCCTAAAAGAAAGTCGAGCTAACTTGTATAGATTTTGATGCGTCATTTTAAACCAAATATTGACGCGAGATCTTTTATTAGTGTTTCGAGTTAGCTTGAATGGATTTTGTTAGACGAGCATGTGTGTTTCAACAAATATCTTACCCTCGATCTCTCCTAAAGTTTAAGAAAAGCATAGACCTTAAACGTAAATTTTCAAGCTTAAGACGTACTCACCGGTGCCGATGAACGTCCGATTAGAAGTATAGGCATATGTATTTCATTTGGACGGTGGAAATGGGTTTTATTGTATCAAAGACTGCAACCATGCACGTGCTTCTTTGTAATTTTTGCTATTGCTATCCGCCATCTTCCTTTCATCGGATGGGGCAGTTTTTACAGTTTTTACAGTTTTTACAGTTTTTCCTCCTAATTCTAACCCTAATTTTTCATGCCTACTTTAACGACCGATCTTATAAATCCTAGTTAACTCGAGTCTGATGTAATTCTTACCCTATGTAACATGAAATACATAAACCCAACATACCAAACTTTCGATTTAGGGTTTAGGGTTTAGCTTCAACTTCTAAACCTAGTTTAGTAGATCCAACAATATTCATTTATCTTCCTTGAAATCGAAGGTTCAAATCTCCAATCCGAGGAAAAAAATCTCGTGATCTCAAATACTCATTTAGAGGTCGAGTCATATATGATTTTGAAGTTCTGTTTATTCCCCGCAATCTAAAACTAAACAAAACTTATTATTAATTTCCAACCTCATGATATACAAACCTTAATATCGTTTCGTTGAAGGTTCTGTTTGAGATCATGTCTAAAAATCAGATAATTTATTGTTTGTCCCATAAAAACGGTATCAAAATTTCATAATTTTATTACCATTTTTTTTTCAGAAAACATTTTTTTTTTGTCACATATTCTAATGGAGATATACATTAATTTGGAGCAAGGTAGTACCTGTGGTAGTCCATTTCAATCACATCAAATTAATATTCTTGTAGCCTGCCCATGCTTTTTAACTCAAATAATGTCAAAATTATATTGTCATAACTTACATATATACATACATACATGTATATATATATATAATTTAATTTTTGACTTGGAGTTAGTGGGTATTCAAAANAATGATCATGGTTGCTTGTGTGGACAAATTTTAATTTTTTAATGGAGTCTAATTTTAATATATATATTGTATATAAAGAGTAATGAATTACATAACCAAACATGCATGCCCTGTATATGTCAACATTTGTCCCTTTTCATTGATGGATTGAAATAACATAATGGATCAAATATATTAGAAATTTCAAAATTGAAAATTTTGAGGTTGTCAATCTCCAACATTACGTGTCTTGAATGGATCCACTATGAACATAGTTCATCACGTTATATAAAAATTAATTAATTAATTTTGATTGAACTGGTAAGTGGGTCGTGATTGTATTTGTTGATAATGATATGAATAGTGGGAGATTTGTTGCCTTCCACAACCGTTATTTCAAATCTATAAAGGATTTGAAACAATGGATATAAGATAGTATTGGATATGATTTATATGCATGAATGGTTTGATTAAAGATGTAAGTTTTGGATGATTATGATCATATATTATATGCTTCATGTGTGCATGTAACAAATATGGATTCATTTGGAAGTTAATATTTCTTTCAAAGTGGGAGACAATTGAGAAAGAGAGAATAATATTCTCATAATTTCCCTAGATTTTTCATTCTATAAGTGCTAAAAATATATTTTCCAACTAATTATGTTTTAACTTTTTTAGAATTTTTTTTCTTTATTATATATATATAAGGACGGGACGTTTCACTCACACCGTTAGAATTAGACTTGTGGGAGTCTCGTGAAAAAAGAATTTTTGAAATTCTTTGTAACAGTCAAGTCTCGACGAGGTATTAAATACCTGATTTTTCTTTTTGAGTCCAAACTTTCTGAATTTTATTGAGTCTTGAGGATTGAATTTTAAGACGGTGTAGAAGAGAAAAATATTAGAAAAAGTCTCATAAACTCAACAAAAATACAAAAAAAAAAAAAAAGTTGAGATGGCCGAGTTGGTCTAAGGCGCCAGATTAAGGTTCTGGTCCAAAAGAGCGTGGTTCAAATCCCACTCTCAACACCATATATTGTGTACCATTTGAAAGGGCGTGGGTTCAAATCTCACTCTCAACACCATATTGTATGTCTATACAAACTCATTTTAGAGACCGGGACCGCTAGATTAAGGTTCTAAGGTTCTGGTCCGAAATACAATCAACGCTAACCATCTCTCGACTTTTTGATTGCATCTATCGGATAGAACTTTAACTATTCAGAGACTAGACTTGCAATTTACATTATATAAAATGGCATGATAAGGCTTGTAATATAACATTATCCAGTTCGACCATAAGCTTAATACCCGAAAAACATTGGCTTGATAAGGCTTG
The DNA here is from genome assembly GCF_002806865.2 of Cucurbita pepo subsp. pepo. Classification (NCBI taxonomy): domain Eukaryota; kingdom Viridiplantae; phylum Streptophyta; class Magnoliopsida; order Cucurbitales; family Cucurbitaceae; genus Cucurbita; species Cucurbita pepo. Next base: position 4,948,964 of record NC_036654.1, on the reverse strand, counting down.
TAATATATTAAGAATCCCTAATTATAGAAGAAATAGATATCAATTATCGTCGGCTAGATACCCAGGCAAAAGAAGAAATGGGTACTATCTCTTTTGAAAATTGAAGAACTTAATACAAATGGCAAATGAAAAAGCAAAGAAAACTCCAAACCCAATAATAACAGCAGCAACAACTCCAAGAAAATCATGCCTAAACCCAAAGAATTCTCTTATAAACTCCTCAACTGTCTCCCCTGTATCCATCTTCTCCTCCACATCTCCAAATTGTGAACCAATTAACCCATACAACGTCCATGACAAAGGACAAGTCCAATAAAACCATCTCCACCACACCGGAATCCTCTGCGATACACAATTTATAGACGTCATTTCGACCTTTACTCGATAATGATTCGTTTATCAACTCTTCTTCGAAGAAAATACTTACAGTTCTAGGAATGATAAAGCCACAAAAGAGGTTCCACATCCCGTAAAATGCAGTCGAAATAATCATACCGATGTGGTAACTCGGCGTTGCAGCGATCGTCATCATGCCATAGTAGGTGAAGTAGAGGAAAGTGAAGAACATGAAGAAGAAAAACCAAAGAACTTTGGTAAAACACCATTCATATCCCATCATTGCATATACTATGATGCAATACATCAAAGATTGTGAGAAAATGTATGGCAGCTCAATTGTAACCTGAGCTAAGGCATATGGCAAGGCTGAATAGATCCCTGCCGCTCGTTCCCTATAGTATACTGTTCGCTCGATTGAAACGACGGGCTGTATGCCTCCAGCGTTTTGTATACCGAGGAAGAGCGACGCCGTATACATAGCACCGATCGAGTTAAACATATCAATGTATGTCGTTCTGGGATTGATATCGAGTCAGTTCTTTATAATGATGGTAGATAAAATGAAGCAAATCTTGAACATGTTGTAAGTTACCTCTTGGAGCCAAGGTTCCAAAACATTGTCCCGAGTATCAACGATGCGCCGAGCGTGAACAGAAATTTGGTTGCAATGTACGACGGATTACGCCAATACGACAAATGTTGCTTCCATAAGCAAGCTAAGTATTGTTTGGAAAAAGGCTGAGAGTATTTGGTTTGGAAATGGATATCATTAGAAGCAGGGGGAGGCTCACTCAGTTCTTTGATTATTTCCTTGTTTCTCCTAAAAACATGAAAACATGAGATGATCCAAGTGTTTTTTTTTACTAGAACTATGTTTATAATATTGTTACCAACCTATAAAGCTCAGATTTTTTGAATAGATCTGCAAAATCGACCCCCGAGACCGTTTCTTGTGTCGAGGAGGTTACTTCTAACATCCACGTTGCTGGATTTTGACCCTCGTTTATCTTACTCGTTCCGTCGATCCCCTAAACCGACACGAAAACGTTATACATATCATAACTGATATATACCAATGGATTGTTTCGTAGGAACGTCTTCTTACCTCGAAATACTTGATCAAATGGAAAGAACGATGTCCAAGAGGTCCAACATATATCGTCTCACCTCGCTTCAACAGCAATAGCTGCAGCCTCATATAAATAAGTCAGCTCAAATCAGATAAGGTTTTAGCAAAGTTTAAGGTTTTACCTCATCAAAAGCTTCAAATATATCGATGCTCGGTTGATGGATTGTACACACAACTGTTCGTCCTGTATCGACCGTGTTTCTTACTGCCCGCATTACGATTGCAGCAGCTCTTGCATCTAGTCCTGAAGTTGGCTCATCAAGAAAAATTATGGATGGGTTCGCCACCAGCTCCACGGCTATTGTCAACCGTTTGCGCTGCTCGGTCGAGAGACCGTTTACACCAGGCAACCCAACTATTGCTTGCCTTAATGTGTCAAGTTCAACCAGCTCCAAGATTTCTTCCACAAACATCTACAATAGATTAGAACAACTAAGCATACTCATTTGTACAATGATGTCTGTAAAAAGCTTAAAATCCTAGAGGAATTCAGTTAATATAGCAACCTTTCTTGCTTCTTTACTGATATCAGAGCCGAGACGTAGCCATGCCGAGTAGAGTAGAGACTCGAAAACAGTAACATGAGGAGAATGGATATCATTTTGTTCACAATAACCCGAAATTCGAGTAAACGTTTCTTGCTTTTTCGTGTAGCCAGAAACTTTGATGCTTCCCTCAATATATCCACCGGTTTTCCTCCCGGATAGCACGTCCAACAGAGTCGTTTTCCCCGCTCCGCTCACGCCCATCAAAGCAGTTAGTACACCAGGCTTAAAAGCACCACTCACACCTTTCAAAAGCACTAGTTTATCCTCCATGACACCCTGACTCTTCATTTCCTGCATGTTCATCTTCACAATTAGCTCTGAAGTAATCATAACTCGAAGCCTTAACGAGTAGTTTTACGATTAATCACCTCCGGCATATCAACCGAGTATACGATTTCATCGAAAGTGAGCACATACTGATTAAATGGAACAACTTTTTTCCTCTTATTACAAGTGGCCTTGTCAGTTGCTTCATTCCATGCTTGGGAGGCAACTCTCATGCTTTCACTTCCATTAGCTGTTTGTAAAAAACAATTGAGTGAGTGCCTTTTATGAAGAGAAGATCACACTAAAGGAAAGAAACGGTGTAATGGCACAAGCCTATCTCACAATCCACCCCCCATTCAGGGCCCAACGTCCTCACTGGCAGTTGTTCCTTTCTCCAATCATTGTGGGACCCCCATCAAATCCACCTCCTTCGGGGCTCAACCTCCTCGCTGGCATATTGTCCTCTTTGGGCTTTCCCTTTCGGGTTTTCCCACAAGGTTTTTAAAATGCGTTGCTAGGGAGAGGTTTCCAAACCCTTATAAAGGGTGTTTCGTTCTCCTCCCCAACTGATGTGGGATCTCACAAACTAAAATCATGTTTTCGAGCCATATAACCTGCAAGATTTTCACAAGATGGGGTGTTTCTGATCTCGAACTCCTCCTCATTGCTCTCTGCGACTTGCGGTTTTGCAGCCCGAGGCATGATCAATGCTGCAATAGAAATGCAAAGCATAAACAATTTGTTCTTTTAAGTTCTAACTAGGAACAAAGAATGACAAATTACTCACGGTTCAGATAAGTGAGGGCTAAGACATATAAAAAATTGAATACAAGAATGAATCCAATCAATGCAGCCACTCCAATCCAATACCAATCAGCAGATGGGAAGAAGCCATGAAGCTTCAAGATCAAAACCCCTAGAGTTTCCCCACTAAAAGGGACAACAACCTTGGCAAGAAAGTAAAGATTCTGACATAAACATTTGTAGATTCAGACAAAATGCAAACATTTTTAAGGTTGCTGAGTTTCTAGAAAGTACTTGATCCCAATCTTTTCCACGGAATTCGTTCACTGCCAACGCGTTCTGCCCGTACATCATCGGTGATAACCAGTAAGCCCATTTCCACCACTTTTTCATTGCATCTGTGGATATCAAAAGGAATTGTTACATATGTTTTTACTGAAGAATGTCAAGCAAAAGTTAATACATGGCTATCGGTTATCACATACGTCTCGAGAGAATAAAACCATCGTTTCCATAGAGTATCAATAGAACAAATGAACCAAACGTGTTTGAAACCACCAAGCTTCGAGTAACGGCCGCAATCAATCGAAACAATGCAGAAGCCACTTGGTTAGCAAGAACAAGAGCAAGGTACTGTTTAAAAAACCTGCAAACAGTTATAATGGCATCAAACATGATCTGTGATGGAACATAGTGCAGCAAGGAGATGATAAGAACTAATATCAACCTTTTAACACTTGGATCATAGCCAGTAACATAATAAGAGGTAAAAACCCAAAGTGCAACCTCTACGAAAGAGACAGCGATTTTAAGGATGGTAGCTGGAAGAGCATATGCCCATGCTGGGAAGAAAAGGAGGTCCCTTTGCTTGTAAAAAACAGGAAGCTTAGCAATTGTTAATGGAAGCTCGGACATCCCATTGAACATACAAACAACGAGTGCGTTAAACAAAGCGCCCATGTAAATTTGTCCGTCGTTTATCGAGTTATGGGGCATCTCGGTTCGAAAGAAAAGCGACATCGAAATGACTGAGATTAGAAAAATCTAGTAGAGGAAAGATGAGGAGAAGTCAGATATCAGATAGATTTTGATAGGCCTAATAAAGACAGCTTCGTTTACCGACTTGCGTGAGTTTGAAGATGTGCACGAACATGTTACGCTTCATCAGCAAGACTTCTCTATCGAAACAGGCCTTCCAAATTTGCTTATATCCAATGCCATACTTTTTTGTTACCAAAACAGCAGGGTGGCACTTGCTCTTTTCAAAGGGGACTGATAATTCCTCTGCTAGTTTCCTTCCCACATTAAAGGATTTGAATGCTTCTGCAAACTGTGTCACTGTGACATATGTGTAAGGCTTGTCCTTCTCTGCCCAATATTGCTGCTGATCTTTCCTTGAAGTCACCTGCACCAAATTCACTCACTCTTGAGCCATCTTTCCCATTTACAATGTAATAAAAGAAGAACTCTACACTTTGTAGGTACATACTTCTTGCAAATAGTCTGCCACTCCTTTCCTTTCAGGACATTTGAAGCCCATGAACTCAAAGAACTCAAGGACTTGCTGGCAGGGACCTTGGTACACTATTTGGCCTTCAGACAGGAGAATGATATCATCAAACAGTTCAAAAGTTTCTGGTGCGGGCTGGAGAAGGGAAATGATAGCAGTTCCATTGAGAATATGAACGTATTGCTTGATTGAGTTCACAACTTGAAAGGTTGTTGAACTGTCTAGGCCTGTAGATATGTCGTCCATGAACAGTACCTTCGTAGACCCACAAAGTATCTCACCTGAAAACACGTAGGGAACTGAATCATTTCAAGCTCCTTGGTTAACTTTCTAGTTTCTTGTTTAGTGATTTTGATGGGTAACCTGTGGTGAGACGCTTCTTCTGTCCTCCTGAAATGCCTTTGATCATTTCATCTCCAACTCTGGTGTCTGCACAGAAGTCTAATCCTAGCACCTGTGTTGTTGGAGGAAGAAAGAAATTTGATTAAAGAGAGTCTATGTGAGATCTCACATCGGTCGAGGAGAATGAAGAATTCTTTATAAGGGTGTGGAAATCTCTCCCTAGTAGACGCGTTTTAAAAACCTTGAAGGGAAGCTCGAAAGGGAAAGCCCAAAGAGGACAATATCTGCTAGCGGTGGGCTTGGGCCGTCAAATGGTATCAAAGCCAGACACAAAATGATGTGCTAGCGAAGAGGCTGAACCCCGAAGGAGGGTGGACATGAGCCGGTGTGCCAGCAAAAGGACGTTGGGCCCCGAAGGGGGTGGATTGGGGGGTCTCACATTGATTGGAGAAGGGAACAAGTGTCAGTGAATGCTGGGCCTCGAAGGGGGTGGATGGTGAGATCCCACGTCAATCGGGGGAGGAGAATGAAGTATTCATTATAAGGGTGTGGAAACCTCTCCCTAGTAGACGCGTTTTAAAAACCTTGAGGGAAAGCCCAAAGACGACAATATCTGCTAGCGGTAGGCTTGAGCCGTTACAAATGGTATCAGAGCCAGACACCAGGCGATATGCCTGCAAGGAGGCTAGGGGTGGACACGAGGCGGTGTGCCAGCAAGGGTGCTGGGCCCCAAAGGGAGGTGGATTGGGAGGTCCCACATCCATTGGATTAGGGAACAAGTGCCAGTGAGGATGCTGGGCCCCGAAGGTAGGTGGATTATGAGATCCCACATCAATTGGGGAGGAGAACGAAACATTCTTTAAAAGGGTGTGGAAACCTCTCCCTAATAGATGCGTTTAAAAAACCTTGAGGGGAAACCCGATAGAGAGAGCCCAAAGAGGACAATATTTGTTAGCGGTTAAAGAATATATTTTTTACTTTCAGTAAGATTTATGCAATAACAATACCTTCAGAACATAATCTGTGATCAGGCTTCTCTTTTGGCCTTCTAGTGATGCTGCCTGCAACATTTACAAAAGAATTGTATGAAAAAATTTGTGCTTTTTCCTCTCTTTGTGTGGCTAAGAAAGTTATTTAGAGGCCTCTAAGTCACACCTTCATGAACACATCAATATCTGGGTCAGGCAAAATGTTTGCTTCTTTCTCTCTTCTTGTCAACTCTGCCATTAACTCTGCAAAAACCTACACTTATTGGTCATATCTTTCGTTATTGTTAGTTGTCATAACTACAACACTTTTCTACAAAGCTTCTAAGGAATAAAATGGCAATTTCTCAGAGAAATCTTGCAGGCAGAGAGGGAGAGAGAGACCGTGACGAAACCCGACCCCTTGATATCTTGCAGAAAAGGCCAAGATTTCTCTTACAGTCATTTCGGGAATATGGACATCATTTTGGCTCACATAGGCAGAAGTTCTCTGCGGAACAAACTCATTAAAGCTGTAGCCATTATAAGTCACCTTCCCAGAGACCTATTAGAAGCAAAACTCAGTGGGGTTTCCCATATGAATTTAAGTCTAAGAATCTGATTTTTAAAACTTGAACTCAAACCTACTTTCAAATCAGAAGCAAGCCTCCCTGCTAGAGCCATCAAAAGCGTCGTTTTTCCCGAACCTGGAAGGCCTAAAAGCAGTGTCATCCTGCAAAATTTTACCCCCAAAAGGCTTTTAAGTTCATAGCAAATAACAATCTGGAGAGCAGCCATTATTAGAAAGTCATCTCTTCTTACTTGCTTGGCTTAATGATTCCACTAACATCATGAAGAATTGTCAGCTGTTTCTTTTTACTTGACACTATGTGAAGATTTGCTAAAAAACCCTTCAAAGAAAAAGTTGCAGGTAATGTTTAGAAAAGATTTTGTTGTGGATGTTCTATACATATGATAAATTTGTTGTTCTTACCTCCACTAAGTTGACAAAAAAGTTGAGGAGAGTAGGCAAAGCTCTGTCTCCAATATAGGCTTCAGCTTCAACTCTAAGATGCTCAAATCTTACTTCAATGGTGGGAATATCAATTCCAACTCTAAGTTTTAGCCACCATAACAACCAATGATATCAGTTTTAGTTGAACATTAGCAGAAGATGCAACAAATGATATCAGTTTTAGTTGAACAATAGCAGAAAATGCCACAAATGATATCAGTAGGAACTTTTCAATGATATCAGTAGGAACTTTTCATTCATATTCATACCGATCAAGGCGTTTCTTCAGCTTTAATAAGAGTTTTTCATTGTCTAATTCAGTATCACTCATCAGGTTCTTCATCAATCTCTTCCTTTCTTGAAGACCAAGTTTTTCAACTTCAACTTCATTGGCCTCACCACGAGATGATGTCAATAAACCTTTTCTTAAGCGTTTGTAAGTGGGAAGTCTCTCCAGTGCTGCCCATTTCAGTGCTTTTTCATCATCTTCCCCATGTGTTGATCTTGAGAATGCCTCCATGACTCTCCTTCCACTATTTCATTGATGGATTAAAGCTGAAGATAACTCAAAAACTATAAAACAGGCAAAAAGAAACAGGAATAGGTGTAGCAGATTCAATACAGGCTATTCATTTTCCTTGAGCACTTTTTTACTATATCATAAATTTTCACCATTGGAATTAATGTTCTTTAATGCAAACTAAAAAGGGAAACCTAAATATGTAGCTTCCTTATATGTATATGTATATGTCCTTACTTGGACTTTTCTATTGTTGCATCAAACTGCAATAAATTATTTAGTTTGGCTACCACATTTTGACTAACCTTTTCCCAATTGTTGGATGCTTGTTATTTTTACATATTTCTATTACCATACATGTAAGATTCCACGTCGGTTTGGAAGAAGAAAAAGCATCCTTTATATGGGTGTGGAAACCTCTCCTTAGCAAACGCGTTTTAAAAACCTTGAGGTCAGAGCCAAACATCGGGCGATGTGCCATTGAGGAGATTGAGCCTCGAAGGGAGGTGGACACGAGGCGGTGTGCCAGCAAGGACGCTGAGCCTCGAAGGGGGTGGATTGGGGGGTCCCACATCGATTGGAGAAGGGAACGAGTGCCAGCGAGGACGTTGGGCCTCAAAGGGGGTGGGATTGTGAGATCTCACATCGGTTGGGGAGGAGAACGAAACATTCTTTATAAGGGTGTGGAAACCTCTCCCTAGCAGACGCATTTTAAAAACTTTGAGGGAAGCCCGAGAGGGAAAGCCCAAAGAGGGCAATAGCTGCTATTGGTGGGCTTGGACCGTTACAATCAACTATCGGCTATACAACACAATCAGTTATAATGTATAAAGAACACAACGAATAATTTAACAATAGAACCTGCTAAAAAAAACGGGTCTCTCCATAATTTTTCAACGGTGCAATAGGTATACATTTTGTTTCATCTAAAAGGTCTCATAGCAATGAAGATATTCCGTCATTCATAAAGACATAAACATAGTATCTACTTGACATTAATTTACATAGGCACATAGATGCACTTAATCTTTGCCTAACAGAATGGTAATTATGGTGGAGATTAAAGAAGTGTATGAGTTGTCTGCTCTTTACACCATTTCATAATTTGATATTGTGGAAGTTTGTTAGTAGACATTATCCACTTTGGTCCGTTACATATTGTCGTCAGCCTCACGGTTTTAAACCGCGTCTGTTAGGTAGAGGTTTCCTCACCCTTACAAGAAGTGTTTTGTTCTCCTCTCCAATCGACGTGGGATCTCACAATCCACCCCTCGTAGGGGCCCAATGTCCTCACTGGCACACCGCTCTATGTCTAGCTCTGATAACATTTGTAACAGTTCAAGTCCACCGTTAGCAGATATTGTCCGCTTTGGCCTGTTACGTATCGCCGTCAGTCTCACGGTTTTAAAACGCGTCTATTAGGGAGAGGTTTCCACACCCTCATAAGGAATGTTTCATTCTCCTCTCCAACCGATGTTGGGGAAGAAGAGGTGGATGCCAAGCCAATGGGCTGACTACAACTAATGATATGGCAAACAGATAGATATCTAACATTCAGAAAACTTAATTTGATGAGATTATTGCTTAGAAAGTTAATATCTTAATGGGTTTTGATAGATCTACATTAAGCCCTTCTATGAGTAAGAGTAGGAAAGAGAGGTCCAGTAGAGTTTTATGGGCATTTAAGGGTGTTGAACTTTTATGGACATTAATATTCACTATTCATAGATCAACTAGCCAATATTCAAATAAATGAACACCAAACAAAGCCAGTTGAAGGTCTAATGGTCTTTTATTATTCTGTTTGGTTCGTTTTAATTTGATACCAACCAAGTTAAATGCACATTAAAATAAGGGCCATCCTTAGCCCATACCATAAAGAATCATACTGGCTCAAGCTTCATGACCCAAATGCCTTTAATTCAAGCCTTTCAAAATATAAAGCTAGAAACTATGTATCTAAGTGTCCTCGTCCACCTAACTATAGACTCAACAGGGTATGGTCTTATATCCTCGAAAGGACTAATATTCGAATTCCGTAACAGCCTAAGTCCACTACTAGTAGATATTGTCCGCTTTGACCAGTTACAAACCATCATCAGCCTCACAATTTTAAAACACGTCTACTAGGGAGAGGTTTCCACACCCTTGTAAGGAATGTGATCTCACAAATTCACATCCCAACGTCTTATGTTTTAAAGATATTGGGGCGTGATAGGAACAACGAACCTCCACAATAGTATGATATTGTCCACTTTGAGTATTAGTTCTCATGACTTTGCTTTTGATCTGTCCAAAAGGTCTCGTACCAATGGAGATAGTGTCCCTTACTTATATTAGCCAACGTGGGACTCCAACAAAATAATATAACATTCTTGTAAGCCAAAAACAGTAAAAATGAGAATTTGATAGCTACAAGCCAATGTTGGTTTTTACTCTCGACCGAAGCACACTGAAATAAATAACCAAAACAGAATGAAACACTCGCAAAACACACTTGAAAATACTTTAATCACAATACTTTTCAACTTCCTAAATAAAATGTACATTTGATGGTTATTTAAAGAAACAAAAGCACAAACAATTCGTTTCTAAGAAATACTCTGCGATTAATAACTTCTCAATGCATGACTGTCATATCCCATGATTTCAACATGATGCTTAATGTTTGACTTTGAACAAGTCGAGCTTATTGACTCATACCCAAAGCATAAGCCATTACTTCATTGCTTTGATTAAAAACATTTATAACTTTTGATGCATCAAAACAACTTTGATGTCGACATGCTTAGTAAATTATTAGGTGTCGTTCTACGTATTATCTTTTTCAGCAGAAGCAAGCTCACCTTCATAGTGACTTGGAAGGCGACCTTTGATACATTTTGGAAGCTCTTGGAAGAAGCCTAACCCGCCCGACGATGAGAGCCCGACTGAGTTTCTCGTAGTTCAATTGCTGCTGAACGTAGACGATGACAGCAAGGATGAACGCAATCAAAGGAATGGCAACATCCCCAAATGTAGAGTAGAAATCCATGCTTGGATTCACAAAGTCATAGATGTGTGGGAGAAGTCTGGCCAATGTGATTCCAATGAAATAGAACTTCCTAAGAGGTTTGCAATCAATTTGCCATAACAAGTTGCCAATGACTTGAGGAAGTAAGAACAAATCTTGAACCAGACCTACATATTCGTGTAGGCCTTTTTCCCATCCCTGCAGGATGTCCGAACCTGAAGTTCTGCTAGGAATCATGGAACTCTTTAATCGGATTTCAGCTGTCCTTGAAGTATGAACAATGGGAACAGCAACGTACCCGACGAGATGTATCAAGAAGGTTGCAATAAGCACCGACTTATCACTCGGGACACGATGCGGTTCAAGAGGAGCTTGTCGTAGTAACTTGATCCTAGATTTCCAAACCTTCTGGCAAAGCCTCAAAGTCAATAGAAGTGAGATCATAACTTGAAGCTTTATTGTGTAATCAATCACAATGAACCAGAGGTTATTTCCGAGATCGTACGACTCGTTGTAAGATATGGAACCTCGTTGAATGAAGTGAGCTTCAGCACGAGTGACCAGTGGAAGAGTATAACCAAGGGACTGAACTCCCAAAGTAACAAGAGATATGTATGGAACAGACTCCCTCTTATCATTCATATAAAATATTTGGCTCAAGATGCAAGCATTAGCCAAGGAAAGTGTCAATATCTGGAGTATAACCTCGACGATCTTACGAGAAAGAATATATTGTCGCTGCCTCCTATACATGATCGGCATCGTTTCGAGTTTTATTGGGCTGAAATAGAAAGGGTCATCTTCTGTCCGTTGGCTAGAAATGGAAATCACTGCAGATGGATTGATAAACCATGGAGCTGAAGGAGGATAAGACACAATCACTTCAATGAGACAATCCAAGCCATCTTCAAGATCCATGGTCTCGTGTAAAACTCTCCAGGATGGGGACGAACGAATGTCTCTGCAGCCAATTAGATACATTTTTCTAACGAGCGGATCGAAAATGCCCTCCACGGAAAGTGCAGAAAAGTTGCTACTTGTCTGTTCAGAGAGTGCCAGTAGTGCAGACACATTAACAAGCAGCTTCTTTTCAGTGTCTTCAGGCTTAACATGATATGAAGCTTCCCTGTCTGAGTTTGCTCTGTCTAACCTTGACGAGTCCCATACGAAAAACGAACCAACAGAGATAATTTCCATTTGAACATGAAATCTGGAAGCTTGAGGACCAAGTGCAGGTACATTAAGGGTGAGATCTTCTAAGAGAAGAGACTCACTGAGCTCATATGTTTCTGTGTCTTCCCATTTGAGATAATGCAGCAATGACTTCTTTACGACGGTTCGAAAGCCGAAAGGCTCATATTTCTCAAGCACAGCACGAGCTGAAGCAATTTTTGTATAGCTATAAAATGGTTGGGAGTTCCTAAACTGACTCCACAGCTCTGTAGGTCTTAATAACTTTTCAAATGACAAAGGGGAGTATAATGGCTTATCATCGACGCTTGAAATCGAACCGACAAGAATCCTTCGTTGTTCGAGTGTAAACAAGATAGGTATATACAGGCAGATCCTCGAGTCACACGAAATCTTATCAGCATCAACAAGTCCAACACAACCAACCATACAAAGCTGCCCACTTGAAGAGTTCCAAATTCCCTCAGAGACCATAGTCATATTATTAAGTGCAGATCTTCTCCAAGCAGCGTGGCGATTCTCCGACGGCAAAACAGCCCGAAAGACAGCCGAAACACTAACAGAAAAGCCATTTTTGTTCGAACCAAGCGTCTTACACTTCACATCTTGCATATAAAGTCCCACATCGTTAAAACTTCCATCTGTACTATTGATCACTGATATAAATGGACCAAGTTTCGTACAAAACTCATCTGTAGAGTTGCATCTCCAATTTGGGAGGATTGTGAAAGCTTGATCCCTCGTTATTTCTTGTAAAACCTCACAAAAATAAGAACCTCTATACATACTAATGTTTTTCTTCATTAACTTATCATTGTAAGAGTATGAACCACATGCTTTGTCCACAACTTTCTCAGATGCATAATCATAGTTCATATCTCCAAGTTGAGACAAAATGTAAATGTCGTCGAAGTACTTATCGTTCGACTTCGTGTTTAAACTTCTCATTTCCCCTCGGATTACCCGACTTGTCAGCGAATTCTTCATCGGATAGTGCAAAACAAGTAGAATTTTATCATCTTGGAGAAGTGGCAGCTGGTGATGATTCACATTCAAATCTTTCACCCAACGCCACGGATCACCCGATTCCTGATCACGAGCAGGTAACGTCCCACGACCCAACAAACACAGCACTCTTTCACCACCATTCTTCTTGGATTCAGTATAGATTCCTTGAAAAGAAAGGGTCAGCTCAGAACGGCCAGGCCAAAACTGAAAATTAGGATGTTGAGAGGAACAGTATTCAAAAGAAGTATCCATTGTTATGCCCATTGACACTAACCCACTTAAACTAACAGCCCGTTTAGTTTGATGAACAAGATCAATGTCAGTGACCCAAAACGAAATCAATTTCAAAGGGATAAAATTAGGGTTACTATAGAACCTGTTTACAGAAAACACACGACACCGATTCTTAAAAGGCAGTAAAGGATACTTTCCCTCATCTTGCCACCAATCCCCATTCACAAATTGAAGCTGTTCCTTCATTCTAGTAAACCTTAAAGTATCCGAGCTTAATTCAGCTGCAGAAGACAGAACAGATTTGCAATGTTTCTCCACCTCATCATGTCTTTCATGATTATAAGCTGGGGTCTCTTTAACCCCCAAGTCTAGCGAGAGAGCCAACCCACAAACAAAGAAAAACAGAGTGACAAGATTTTTCATGGCTTTAAACGCTAGTTTTCCAGTGTTCATCAATTATAGAAAAGAAAAGCTTGATGATTGTTTACCAGATTCTCAGCTAGAAGCTCGCAAATGTTGCACCCATCAACAAGATTGAGCTGAAGGAACATTAACCTCAGTGTCTGTGGTGATGCCCTGTCTGTGTTCTACAAAGGAATGCTTAATGTTCTGTACTGAAAAATATGAAAAATCATGGAGGAAGCAATGAATCAAGTGTGTAGGAAGAGAAAAGAGATGCCGTTGACTAAAATTTGGATGCTGGCGTTCAAGTGTACGCCCAATTTTCTAGTCGCTCTGACTGGGGTTGTTCTTCTTAACTACTGTGCTCTCCTTACAGAACGTGCAGCGCAAGAAAAGACTTCAAAACTTTTAAAAATTATAAATTTATTCCTTTAATTATAACCCTTTTTTCTTATTTACCGTACATAAAATTAAAATTTTCTAATTTTATTAGACATCAATTTAAATTAATATCCGGATCAATTAATTTTAAAATAATTTGATTAAAATTTTATTAAATACTTTTAGAAGCTCTAGAAAAAAAAAATTCAAAATTTAGAGAATAAATTGACTAAATTTTAAGTTAGGGATGAATTATAAGTTATTAAAAAAAGTGTCGGATAAATTTTGAATTTTTAATTGTGTATCTAATAAATCTCTACAGAGCTCTTGAAAAAAATTAATTTTTAATTTATTGTGTCTAATATATCTATGACGTATTGAATTTTTCAAAACTAACTATCCGATTAGATTATATATTTTATAATAATAAATTTTAATTTTGTATATAGCTAGTCATGAATTTTTAGACATTTTTTTAAAGTTTATTGAACCAAATACATACAAACACAAAAGTATTTTTAGAATTTTTTTTAATATAAAGTTATTATTATTTTGGGTATGTAGGGATGTATTTGGGGGTAATCTCGGTATTTTTGCTATATGTATATTATGATAGGGACAGTTGACCTTTTTGATCGCCGGTTGACGCGCCGTCCGACCGGTAGTTTTTTTGTTTAAATAATTTTGAATAGCATGAGTTCAACCCATTTAAAATAACATTTTCAACTTATACTTTGTACTTCTTTTTATTCTATCTACTATTTTAGTCTATGTAATTACCATAAAAGCTTAAAATTAGTCTCTACTGTTCGTTTGAAGTATGTATGATCATCGTGTTAACGGTAAATTTCAGTGACTTTGGAAAGATACAAAAAATGATCGTTTATTATTGATAGGGTTCAATGCCTTTGATAGAAGAAATCCATCAAAATTAATAACCAGAAAAAACTAACTAACAAACTAACTAATTGAAAATTGCTACCTCGACCCATGAATCTGTTAGAATTGGTTTTGGACTCAAATGGACGTCCATCACCAAATTGGTTTTCATTGGTTTGGTTAGTTTAATTAGCTATTAGTCGAGTGAAACTAGTATCATCATCATAGATGTAGAAGATTTGTCCATTTTAAATATCGTCATGTGATCCTAACGAAAATATTATTTTAATTTTTAAAAAATAAAAAATGATTGATTTGATGAAGTTTGTTAGATGTATTTTTATTGGGTAATTTGTCAGAGTATTGACATGAATGTCGTTGCCATGGACGATGAAGATTATATAGTAATCCCCAAAGTACTCTCATCATCTTATACAGAGAAGAATATAGTACCCGACCACGCTTTTATCGTCATTTTCAAATACACGTGTCGCTGCAAGTTCTCCGAGCTCAATGTTTATGTGAATTCTGCAAGCATTTAGCAAGGCTCCCCATATGGCTGCATCTGGGTTAATTGGCATGTCCTGTATGATATCACACGGCCAAGTAGATCGACCACACAACCATAATGCTTCAGATAAGGAGTTAGATTAAACTTGGTTTTCATTACATTGAAATACTCCAAACCTTCCATAACCATACCTGACCTGCTACATGCTACAGGCACATAGTAGCGAAATAAAGGTAATCTCATCTGGATTTAGTTCTGATTCAAGCATAGTTTAATGGCAAGTTTGTCAGCTGTTGAACACAACTCTCCGTGGGAAACACTCGCACACTTTATTAAGACCAATCGATAAAAGATTTACAAGACATTATGTAGAAACCACTACTTTGTATTGCTTGGGATTTCTTGGGATGATAAAATTTATAACGTTTTTCCTCAAATACCTAAATTATTTTTCTCAATTTATTCCTAAAATCCCAAAATCATTTTCCTAAATTTATTTCTAAAATCCTAAATCATAAATATAATAACTCATACGATGGTTAGGCTTAACCCTATTGGGCTAGTGATGACATTTTAACACTTCCCTTAGCACTAGTCCTCATTCGTTGCACCATGTTGAGCTAACAACAAAAGCTCTTTTGTAAACACATTTGCTACTTGGTCATCCGTATTCTTCCTTCATCGCTTTCTGTCAAGCCTCTTCATATGCCTCTAACTTATTATCTCCGTCTTCTACAATAACTATGTTGGCATACTTAGGATTTGACCTTTGGATTCTATTTGATCGCCTAAGTTGTAGATGTGTCGTTTCATTTTTATCAGATTCTCTTGATTGAATCACTTTTTGTTCGTCAATATCAATGTCACTTGGATCTTCAGGCACATCAACATTTAAATGAATGTGCGTAGTTTGCTCCCTCATCTTCTGTTGTAAACTTTCTTCGATTTTGTTTGAATCGAGTAAGTCTTTCTTCTCTAAGGACCACCATGAAGATGCTTCATCGAAAACTACATCTCTTGATGTATAGTATTTTCCACTTGTTGGATCACAACACTTCCACCCTTTCCTTTGATTTTCATATCCAACAAATATGCACTTGACTGCTTTCTTGTCAAACTTGCTACGTAGGCACAAATACATAGCAAACACAACCAAATACTCGGAAGTAGCTAACGGTAGGTTTCATGTCTCATAGTATCTCAAATGGTGAGACAAACCCTAGCCTTGGTTGGGGAAGTTTGTTGATCACATGGGCAGCCGTTCGCATAGCTTCAGCCCAAAATCTTCCTAGAACATTCTTTGCATGTAACATGCTTCGAAAAATTTCTACAAGATGTCAATTCTTTCTTTCTGCTACACCATTTTGTTGTGGCGTGTTGGCACATGTAAACTGACATTGTATCCCACACTCGTGTAAATATTGATCGAACTCATTTGACGTGTATTCTCCACCATTGTCTGAACGTAGACAACAGATCTTTTCTCCTATTTCTCCTTCGATCATCATCTTGAATTCTTGAAATTTCGAAAACGTGTTAGACTTTTCTTTCATAAAGAAAATCCACACATATCTTGAGTAATTGTCAATGAACGTCACCATATACCGCATTCCGCTGATCGATGCTTGTTTGACTGGACCAAACAAATCAGAGTGAATTAACTCTAATGGTTTCTTTGCTTTGAAATTTGACTCTTTGTATGGTAATTGATTAGCTTTACCATATTGGCATCCAGCACACATAACGTCTGTTTTGACTTCAAATTGAGGTAGACCTTTGAGCATGGATTTTTCCATAATCAGCTTCAACTTGTGGTAGCCAACATGTCCCAATCTTGCATGCATAGATCTGTTGTCTCATTCTTCCGTGTCTTGTCAACATAGGCAGACTCTGCAGATAGAACGTAAACGGAATCCACTCTTCGTCCTTATATTATCGGCTTTCCTATTATCTTAATATCTTCATAGACTTTTACATCTTCTGGCCCAAACAAAACATAGTTTCTTGATGTTGTTAGTTGTGATACTGACAACAAATTCTTCTTTATTCCTGGTACATGATAGACATTATGTAGTGACACTACATCAGATTTATTGCCAAGCATGATTGTCGTATTGCCGATCTGAGCAATTGACAATTGTGTGTTATTTGTTGTGCGTACCATACGACTTCCTTTGTACTCTTTCTTGTCTTGCAATTTTCTTTGATCGCCAGTCATGTGGTTTGAGCATCCTGAATCAACGATCCAATCATTCTCATAATCGATATGGTCTCCCATCATCGCCATGAGTGCTTGCTCATCTTCTTCTATGGCATACAATACCTCTGCATCCCATTCCTCCTCCATCTCCATGTTGGAGGATGCCACATTGCTCTCGACAGATTTTTTCTTGGACCAACAATCTCTGGATATGTGGCCCTTCCTCCCGCAATTGTAGCAAATGCCCTCAAATCTTTTCCCTTGAGAACTTTGGTTGTCGTTCTTCTAAGCTCTCCTTGGTTGTACAGTTCCTTAGTGACTTCTTTTGTCACCATTGTATCCACGTTTTGTAGATGACTTATTATTGCTCCGACTTTCACTTGTGTAGAGTGCTTCTTGTTCACCCTTCAATGTGATGCCTCCCATTTGTTTAGCCATGGCTTCTTGGCTGGCTAACAAATTTTCGAACTCTACAAGTGATGGTTGAGTGAGCCATCCTTGTACAGCAATAATGAAGCTTCGATAGTCTGGTCGCAATCCGTGGATTATAATCCTCTTCATCGAGATTTTACAATGGTGGACTTCGGGTCTAGTTCAGTAATCTCCCGACAGATCGACTTGACCTTGTGGAAGTACTGAGAAATCGTCATGTCACGTTGTGAAATTGACAACAACTCATTCTCCAGAAGTTGTAGCCTCATATCGTTCTTCTTTGAGAACAACATCACGAACGTGTCCCAAGCTTCTTTCGGTGTCTTGTCATCCCAAATATGCTCTAACATCTCTTCTTCGATTGTGGTCTTCAAGGAAAACATTGCTTTGCCTGCTTTGATTCTCCATTTGCGCAAGGCGCCGTTAGAATCATCCTCTGGCGGCGTAGTTTTGCACCCGCCAACGATCTCCCAAAGATCATGTCTTTGTAAATAGGACATCATGCATGTTGCCCACGTGTTGTAGTTGTTGTTGTTGTTGAGTTTCTTGATTCCTCCAACGATTTGGAAATCACCCATCGTGTTGGCTATACCTCAGTAATACCAAACAAGATCTTTCGACACAAGACTTGCAGAGTCACAGACTACTCACGACACAAAAGAAACTCACTCACTATTAATTTCAAGAAATCGTTTATGATGTGGAAGATCAGTCAGAGCTGCAACCACATAGCATACTAAGAATTCCAAGAGATCAGATAACCTACACTAACCTCGCTCTGATACTAGATTGTTGAACACAACTCTCTGTGGGAAACACTCGCACACTTTATTAAGACCAATCGAGAAACACTCGCACACTTTATTAAGACCAATCGAGAAGAGATTTACAAGACATTCTGTAGAAACTACTACTTTGTATTGCTTGGGATTTCTTGGGATGATAAACTAAGTAGGTGGAGATTTACAAACATTATGTAGAAACTATTGCTTTGTATTGCTTGGGATGATAAACTAAGTAGGGTGGAGGGGTATTTATACTAGAGAATAATCAATCTATTCCTAAAATGTCTCAACGTTTTTCCTAAAATATCTAAATCATTTTCCTAAATTTATTTCTAAACTCGGAAAATCATTTTCCTAAATTTATTTCTAAAATCCTAAATCATAGATATAATAACTCATACAATGGTTAGGCTTAACCCTATTAGGCTAGTGATGACATTTTAACACCTGCTCGGCATAACCTGTAAGAAGTATATTCCACGCCGTAACGTCTTTCTTTTGAGTGTTAAATTGGTTTAGTGCAGGGACCTGCCTTCCACATCTTACATACATGTCTAGAATAGCATTAGGTAAAAAGCCTTCAAACTCGATGCCAGTACGTAGAGCATGTGCATGAATCTCTTTAAGAGCTCCTATTCTAGCACATGCTGATAGGACAGTAATCAAAGTTACAGAATTTGGTTTCGTTGATTCATTCATCTGACGGAAGAAAAACAGCGCCTCGAAACTTCTGTTATTGATCCTTAGCCCGAGGATGAGTGAAGTCCAAGATACGACATTCTTTCCCGAGATATTGTGGAATACTTCTAAGGCCTTGGAGTACACATCAACGAGAGAGTTTGAGACTATGACATGTGATATGAGGCCAATCTTGATGGCAATCTCATGTAGCCTAATACCCAAATCCAAATGGCCTAAACAAGCACAAGCTGATAATACACCAACTAAAGTAATCTCATCTGGCAAAACACCCTCTAACTCCATCATTTTATAAGTTACCACAGCCTTATAAGGCAGCTTGTGATGGTCATAGCTTGCTATCATCGTCGTCCACGATACGACGTCTTTTAACTCCATTCGGGAAAAGACTTTCTCTGCTTCCTCCAAGTGCCCAAGGCCTGTACACATATGAATCAAAGAATTATTCACTGAAACATCGTCGCCAAGATGCTCACACGCAGATGCTACATTAGTCATAGTTATCAAATCTGGGTCAACCGAAAGCTCATGCATCATGAAAAACAACCTCAATCCTTCCAATACCTCACTGTTTTCGAAATACCCCAAAATCGTCGCATTCCACGAAATACGATCTCTCTTCGGCATTTTATCAAACAGTTTCCTTGCATTACTAAATTAGCCACATTTCATGTACATAGAGATTAAAGCATTACTCACATCCACATCCGACTCAAATCCAAATCTAATGACATGCGCATGAATCGCTTTTACCTCTAGCTATATCAGAAACGCCACCACAAGTTCTCAAAACAGAGGGAAAAGTAAATACACGAAGCCTAATTTCAGCCCACAACGGTAGAATACGTAAACTATTCCTTTCCAAAGAATACGTCTGACTTTTTTTTTTTTTTTTTTTTTGNGAATAATAACTGTTTTATCTCTCTCATTTAAGTTTACTCCTTGTTACTTTCTTTTCTCTCTCTCATTTAAATTTATTTCTAACCACTCCCCCGTAAACTTAAATGTTCTATATAATCATTACACCTGCGTCGTTTTCGTTTTTTCGATCTTAGTCGTGGTTTCTTCAATATTCTCTTCTTTTCCTCGAGCGGCAAAATAGGGTTGTCCTTCTCTGATGAGACTTCACGGCTTCGTTCAGTTTACTCAATTCCCTTCGTAAGTCCACAACGACCTTTACAGCTAGTATTCTTATTTCCTCCAGTTTGGTTTTATCGCGAGTGAGTGTCTCAATCGTGTGTCGTAAGTTCACTGCCTCCTATTGGACTTGATTCAGGTTCACGTCAAGTAGCATTCTTGTTTCCTCCAGTTTTGATTTTATCACGAGTGAGTGTCTCAATTGTGTGTCGTAAGTTCACTGCCTCCTGTTGAACTTGATTCAGGCGTAAGTTCACTGCCTCCTGTTGGACTTGATTCAGGTTCACGTCGAGTGAGTTTCTCTGTTGAGTCAGTATCTCTATATCTTTCTTCTCCCTCACTAGCTCGTCCACTAGACCCTCAATCTCCATTAACAAGTCATTCTCTTTCTTCACACCTTCTTCAACTTTCTTCGCAAGTTTAGAGATTACCTGCCCATTCTCTTCCTTCTCCTCATTGAGATAGGCGGAACTCTCATTCAGCTCATCAATTTCCTTCTCTAACCTTTCAACTTTTGTTTCCAACTCTTTCTTTTCTTCTTCAATTTTCACCATCTTTCTTCTTTCTTTCTCGAATTGCTTTTTCGGTCATTGGAGCTCACTCTCTTCGAGCTCGGGCTCTCTGTTATTCGGTTGTTCATCTTTATCCGATTTTCTCGTCTCCGCTATCAGGATTTCGCCACATCCGCTGCGCATCACCTCATTTCCAACAGTTTTCATCAGCTCACGACTGTCGCGCCGCCGTCTTCTTTTGTGTTCAACTCTTCATTTTCAGCCATCAAAAGGATGCCTCCACTTGTTGCGTCATCCAAGAACAAGTTCATGGTTTCTTCCACCTTTTCTTCGGCTCGACATTCTCTCGCATAGTGACCCATTCTGCCACAATTGTAACATCTGACGGAGTTACAATTGTTTGCATAGTGGCCATACTTCTGATATTTAAAGCACTGGATATTGGAATTGTATCCTTGACTGCACCCTTGATTTCGTCCTCTTCCACGCCAATTTTCTTAGCTCATCAGTCTTTTCTCTTGGTAGTTTTCTTCGTAACTATTGTCTTGACCACCTTGACCATTCCCGCGGCTTCCACGATCTCTACCTCGAAAATTTTGTGAGTAGAGAACTTTTTCATCCTTTATTGTTGCCTTCGTCTGAAGCGCTTGATCGAGTGGCCCCTTCTTCTTTTTCTTACGTTGCTCGTGTGCCTCGAGAGAACCGGCAAGCTCATCGACTGTGAACTTTGTCAGGTCCTTTGACTCTTCTATGGCACATATGACATTCTCGAAGTTGTCTGTTAACGACCTCAAGATTTTCTCCACAACCCGCTTCTCGGGTAACATTTCTTCGTTTCGATTTAGCTGATTCTCCACGGTCTGTACACGTGTAATGTAGTTAGATATATTTTCTGACTCCTTCATCTTCATGCTTTCCAACTCGCCACGCAGATTCTGGAGACGCACCTGCTTGACTCGGTCGGTTCCTTTGAACACCTTTTCTAGAGTGTCCCACGCTTCTTTTGAAGTAGTTGCCCTTGCAATCTTTTCAAAGCCCGTGATATGATAAGGAATCAGTACATGGGGAGTAAGATTCGGATTACCTTGTTGATCAAATTTCTCAAGACAAGAACATTGTTTGAGATTCGAATCACTCCACAAGCAAGATCGATCATGTCTAGCTTGAATGATTCTTGTTGATCAAATATCTTAAGGCAAGAACACTTGATTGAGATTCGAATCACTCCACAAACAAGATTGATCATGTCGAGCTTGAATGATTCTACATGCAACCTAAACTACATAGAATTGCAAAGAAACTTAGTCATTGGCTAAAGAAGAGCACAAATGCTTCTTTTACTACATTTTCCAAGTCTACTTACAAATACAAACATACATGGCTTTAATCACTCACTCTTTTCACAAACATTTGGTATCAAAGTCGTCTTCCTAAGGGATCTGTGAGATCAAGATGGAAGGAGAATCCAGTTTTTCAGCTGTTGCACCACCCGTCTTCGATGGAGACAATTATCAAATGTGGGCAGTTTGTAGGAGACTTATCTGGAGGCTTTGGATCTTTGGGAAGCAATAGAAGAGGATTACGAGGTCCCTTATCATTTTTATAATCCTACTGTAGCACAAATCAAAGTACAAAAGGAAAATAAGACAAGGAAATCAAAGGCAAAAGCTTGCCTATTTGCCGCTATATCTCAAATGATCTTCATGCGAATAATACCCCTTAAAACAGCAAAAAAAATCTGGGATTATCTCAAGGCTGAATATGAAGGAGATGAGAGGATNACAACTCTTTCCTAAACAGGCATGGAGAGTCTCGAAAAAACTGGAGCTGGTTCATACTGATCTTTGTGGTCCTCAGCGAACACCATCATTAAATGGTAATNAAATTTAATTAGGGATTTTGAGTTGCAGAAGATGAAGGAGTCTGAGTCGGTGAAAGAGTACTCTAACAGACTTCTCAGCATTGCCAACAAGGTGAGATTGCTTGGTTTTATGTTAAATGATTCCAGGATTGTTGAAAAGCTGCTAGTCACACTGTTCCAGAGAAGTTTGAAGCCACCATTACTACTCTGGAGAACACCAAAGACCTGTCAAAGATTTATCTTACAGAGCTCTTGAATGCTTTACAAGCACATGAGCAAAGGAGGTCTATGAGGCAAGAAGGGGTGATTGAAGGTGCCTTACCTATTAAGCATCAAGACAAAAACATGTACAAAAACAAGAAATTTTTCAAAAACCAATCGACGAATGAAGATTCATCTGCCAATTATCATAAGGCAAAAGGAGGAGGTTTCAAAAAATCCTATCCACCTTGCCACCATTGTGAGAAGAAAGGTCATCCACCATACAAATGTTGGAGAACTTGACGCCAAATGCTTCAAATGCAATCAACTTGAACTCAAAGTTGTGATCTGCAAAGTCAAAGGACAAGTAAAAGAAGTAGATGCACAAGTAGTTGATCAAGAAGAAGAAGATCAATTGNGTAAAGTTCCTTAGAGTATTTGGGTGTCTTTGATTCACTTACATTCCACAGATCAAGCATGATAAGCTTGACAAAAAGGCAGAAGCTGACATCTTTGTTGGGTATAACACTATATNGGGCAAAGTAGCTATAACAAGCTATGAAGGTAAAAAAATTTATTCCAAATATTTTATTTGTACCTAAAATTGATCAAAATCTCTTAAGTGTNAGTGAGTCGAGATGTTCATTTTGCTGAAGATGAGCAATGGAATTGGGAAGAACTGACGAAGGTGAATCACATTTTTAATACACCAAACAATTTAATCTTTGGTAGCATGTTAGAAGAGTCTGAAGATGAACGACAAGATGCTTTGGTTGATGATGCACCTGTCAGAGGAGGNCGTACTTGATAAGGGCTATAAGGTGTTGTTTGAGAATAAGCAGTGCTTGATCAGAGATGCTAGTGGCAAAGACTTGTTCAATTTCAAAATGAAAGGAAAAAGTTTTGCTCTAAATCCAATGGAGAAAGAGCATATGGCCTTTATATCGAGAGCTAGTGTCACTAAGATTTGACACAAAAGACTTGGGCACTTTTATCATCGAGGTTTGCTTCAGTCAAAGAAGCTAGTAGAAGGACTCGCTGACATTGATGATGACATGCCTCCTTGTCGTGCTTGTAATTTTGGGAAGCAACATAGACAACTCTTTCCTAAACAGGCATGGAGAGTCTCGAAAAAACTGGAGCTGGTTCATACTGATCTTTGTGGTCCTCAGCGAACACCATCATTAAATGGTAATCTTTATTACATTGTTTTTATTGATGATCTAACAAGAATGTGTTGGATTTTCTTGCTGAAGCAAAAGTCAGAAGTTGCGAGTGTATTTTGGAAATTCAAAGCCAGAGTTGAGAATGGAAGTGCATGCTTGATTCAGACTATAAGATCAGATAATGGCAAGGAGTACACTTCAAAAACTTTTAACACGTTTTGTGAAGAGGCTGGAATTGAACATCAATTGACAGCACCATACACTCCTCAACAGAATGACGTCAGTGAGAGGAGGAATAGATTCATAATGGAGATGACGAGATGCATGCTTCATGAGAAGGATCTTCCAAAACGTTTTTGGGAAAAACAGCAAACACTGTTGTGTGCTTGCAAAATCGAATTTCAACAAAAGCTATGAAGGACCTCACACCATTTGAAGTTTGGTATGGTTACAAACCTTCTGTAAAGTTCCTTAGAGTATTTGGGTGTCTTTGATTCACTTACATTCCACAGATCAAGCATGATAAGCTTGACAAAAAGGCAGAAGCTGACATCTTTGTTGGGTATAACACTATATCCAAAGCTTACAGAGTTTTTCAACCACACACTAGTTATGTTATAGTGAGTCGAGATGTTCATTTTGCTGAAGATGAGCAATGGAATTGGGAAGAACTGACGAAGGTGAATCACATTTTTAATACACCAAACAATTTAATCTTTGGTAGCATGTTAGAAGAGTCTGAAGATGAACGACAAGATGCTTTGGTTGATGATGCACCTGTCAGAGGAGGAGCTTTCGGTGATTGAGAAAAACAAAACCTAGGAGTTGGTTGAACGACCTCTAAACCGAAAGATAATTGGAGTAAGATGGGTGTTCAGAAAAAAATTTGGAGTTCACAACATCTAAACAAGGAGAAGTATTAAAAATCACGTTTTTTGTTTAGATTACTGTCAATTAGTATTGGATTTGTCAGTTAGTATTTGATTAAATCTCCTTAAAGTTAGGAGTTGATTTAGTTTTGATTTGATTTAATTTTTTATTTGTTTACTAGTTTGTTACCAGATTTTCTGCCGATCTTTAGGTAGATTTTCTAAATATCTTTTTGTATGATCTGTATGTATATATATATAGAGCCTTCTTGCTCTTTATAATAAAATCATCTTATCAACCATTCAATCACTCACCCTTTTCACTAACAATTCCAAACCTGACGAACATGCTCAACAAAACATTACCAAGTTGAATGCCCAATCAAGATTTCTTACTCGAAACAAGCTCGTAAACTCGAGACCTTTCACTGCATGCCCTTCTCCATTCGCAAAGCCTCAACTAAGCAATGTAAGCTTTCTCTTCCACTTCAATCCGGAGCTCCACCATCGATTCCAAGTGTTTCATCGCTTGTTCTAGGTTCCCTAAAGGCGTAGTTTTATCAATTCAAAGTTCTTGGTTTGATTAATAGTCGAACTAGAGAGCGCGACGCTTAAGACTGAGATTTCTTGAGTTTTTTTTACCGTCTGCTTATGGGATTGCAGATTTTCGAAAAAAGATAGGGCCTTGGGGTTGTGCTTGTTGAAGATTTGGGGGCTGGAACGGTCGGGATTGATTGAGCAGCTTTTGTTAGTGAAAGAATGAGTGGTTGAATGGTTGATAAGAAGATTATATTAGGAAGAGCAAGAATGTTCGATATATATATATATATATATAATACAAAAACATATTTAGAAAATCTACTCAGGTAACAAGCAAGAAATTAAAAACTAAATATCAGACTAGAGATTTAATCAGATACTAACAATCTAAACATATATGTGATCTTTAACAGTTTTTGATGGTTGGGATTGAGTCACATCGTCATGAGTTTACTATTTATAAGTAAAGAATACCTCTTTATTGGTATGAGACATAAAGTAAAGTCATTAGAGCTTATACTGAAGGTAGACAGTATCATGTTATTGTGGAGAAAAGTGATTCCTAACCAATTATCTAATAAATATGTTTATATTAGTTGAAGAACGAAGATTTCTTGCTCATTTAAAGTTAAGAGTTATCGAAAGAAAAAAAAAGTCCAAATTTGAGGTTTTTGGAACCATTTTTTAATTTAGATTTTGAGAATGTATTAATAATAGCACAATTTATTTAAATAAAGTGCAATTAATTATTGGTATTATATAAAAGTAAGTAATTTTGTATAAAAAAAAAAAAAAAAAAAAAAAAAATAATAATGCATAAAAACATAAAGACAAGTCATTGTAAATAAAAACATTTTCAAGACACAGATTTCCTCCATGTCTTAGTGGGCGTCCTACGTTTGACCAACTTTGTTTTAATATCCACCGGCGTCTGCCTCCCGAACCCGGCGTCCTCCTCCTCCACAACTTCGCCGCTGTCGTCCACTCTCTCCGACTCACCGCCATTCTTAAACCCAAACTTCCTCCACTTGAAAAAGCCTCTCTTCTTTTCCGAGAGCCTCTCCATTTGGGCCTGCATGATATTGCACTGGTTCTGCAGCCTCACCACCGTCTCTTTCAGCTTCTTAATCTCCATTTGTTGGGCCGTTATTTCTCTCTTGGATTGGCACCTGGCTGGCAGGTGGTCGAGGGCCGCGGAGGGACTCCTGCCCCCGATTGAGCCGCTCCAGTCGAGGTGGCGGTAGTTCAGCTTGGTTTGCTCGGAGAACAGGACTTGGATTACGGCGCGGACTGGGAGGCGGTCGTTTTGGGCGGCGTGGAGTGATGCTTCTGTGGACAGCTTTCGGCTGTCCATTAGTCTGCATAAACTCTTTCTTTCTTGCTTCGATATATTGGGATGTGCCTATACATAAATAAATAATAATCATTTAACCTTAAAAATAATCTAGGCCTACCATAAATTAGTTTTGATTAGCCAAGTCCTACTTTTTCAACTCACAATAAACCTTCAACGGAATTAAGCCCCATACATATTTTTTGTCCCTGCTTTGTCGCTTTATCGAAACTTAGACGAGCTTTGTCTTTGTCTACCGAATATCGCTTGTGCAGAATTCAAGCTTGTTCGACCATACATGTAGCTCATCTCATCGGGACATCCCGAACATTCATCCATCCAAGTTCTATCGAGGTATTGGCCCTCACGTGCCCATGTCATGTCATTTACAAATACCGTAACGAATAACGGGTGTATATATCAACCTCCGACACGCGGGTAAGGGTGCAATACCGACACACCCGTGCCACCTTAGTACTCTCCTGGGAAAACCCATTTCAAAGAAAGTTGCCCGAGACACTCGTATCAGCACGCTCGCCCACGTTGTGAGACACGTATGTGCCACAGAGTAGTTCACTTAAGCTAATGAAAATTTTCTTTTCTCTCTTATGAGACATTTAAACGGGAATTCTTTATTCCCTTCTAGACGGATCTTCATAGAAATTGACTCGAGTTAAATGAACACCAAACAAAAAGAAAACAACAAATTAACTTTTTGCCTATCTCTCTCTCTTCTGCCCACAATATACAGTAATAACTAATGAGACAAACTGCTTTTCATGGGAGAATCTTTTCCTTTTTCTTTTCTATTTTAAAACCAAATAATTTTTCATCCTTTTGTTTTTTATCTTTAAATTTATACTTCATTTGATTTTTTTTTTAAAAAAAAAATTATTATTATTTAGTTCAATTAATGGCATAATCAAAGCTAAAACAGGAAGATGAAGCCTTACTTTCAGATACGTATCAATGGCTCGGTACAGTCCGTCGTCGGAGGCTCGGGCGTGGCTGGGAAGTACTCCGGCGAGTTCAACAAACTCCAGCAATCCCAAATTAGAATCCATCGCCGCTTCAGCAAGGTAACAATCCACCAATTTCGCCACCTTAACCAAGGCGGCGCCGCTCCTAACGCCGTCGTCCAAGTTAACGAACCTCTTCACAAGTCGAATCACAAGCTCCACATCCAAAACCGTCCCACACGTGTGACTAAACGACGGAATCATCACCTCCTTCAACGACGCTTGATCCAACTGCCACGTAATCCTCTTCTCCAACTCCGCCTTATACGGAGGCTCCACTCCCACCATATTCGCCGTCCGGAGAAGCCTCAGCAAAAAATTACACGGAATCAAATCCCTCTCCGGCGGCAAAACTCCGACCAATGTCTCGACGAAGAACTTCTTTTTCATCCACGAATTCGTCACATTCTGCGGCGATTCGTTGAAATTCGTCAAATCAATCCCCTTTTGTTGATCTAGGGCTTCGTCGGAGAGATCCGGAAGCCATTTGGAAGCGTAATGCGTTATGACAGAGCCGATTAAATCGGTTCGAACGCCTTTGGCCTTGATTCCGGCGAGGGTTTTGACGAAGTAATCGATGTCGAGAATAGCGGAATCGTGAAACCAGTAGCATTGGTCGGGGGAAAGTTTGCCGGAATCCTGGGGCGGAGATTGGTGCTTCATTTTGTGGGAATTGGAGAGAAGAATGGTGAAAACAGAGTAGAGCAGAGCAGGTGATAAGAGGAGCAAAAGAAGACAAAGGTTATTAATGCAAAATATGCGCATCCAATTTGACAGTTCATGCCCTCCAAATTTATACCCTCCAGTTTATATGTAGCCAAATGTTTTATTATTACACTGTGCCACTATTTGAAAAAGACTGATAATGGGTTTAATTTTTTGTTTTGTTTTATTTCTCTAATTTAATCTCTAAATTACATACTTTAAAGCTCGTATATTAAACGGGTTTTCTTTCGTTAAGAACCTACATTAAATTAATTATCCGAGACAAATGAGAATAGGACTGATAGTATGACTTGATAACGTGACTAACACAAACTCTTCAACCCAAATCATACTCTTTTTTTTTTTTTTTTCAGATTTGGGTTGAGTTGAATTTTTGAAAAATAGAAACTCTTAATTTAATTTAGTTGGTGGGTTGACATTTTTTTTGTCAACCCAATTAACTCTAAAATAGGATTACAGTCAAACTCAACCCTACCCATAAGTAAATGTTAGATATGACTCAACCTAACTTAACCCTATCAAAAAAATTAGAGGGGTTGGGTTGAGTTAGGCTCGAAATCCCATTTAAGTTGTTTGGATCACTAATTTAACTAATTTAAATTTTTGATTGGTTTAAAAGATTTTTTTAAATTCAATGGAATTCGAGTGGTATAGACATTGATGGAAGGAGGAGAAAAATAAAATAAAATTGGAAACGAACAAAATAATAATAAAAAAAATGGAAAATCTTTGTTTGGGATTGGAATAGGAAGATCTGGAAGAGAGCTAAGACGAAATTGTATGCCCTAAATGGACAAACATGTGATCCTGTGTGACGCAAGGATACTGAAACCAATCCAAGTGACGAAATCGTGCGGTGACAAGCCAACCACTTGTATAATTTGCACAAATTATTCAATGGAGCTAATAATTTTCCAAGTGGGGAGGCTATTTAGGGTAATCAGAGGCGTTAATGTTATCGTGATGGAATCTAGGAATCAGGGGATTATGTAGGTATGATGCAGCGGATAAAATCCTGAGCATCGTACGGTGCAATGCAACACGTGAAAGCCAAGCAAATTGTAACGTCGGGATCAACCTCCAGTTTCGCTGTTACCTATTGGAGCTCAGAATGAGGTGGCAAGAATGTTTTTTTCTTTTCTTTTCTTTTTAATTATTAATTTTGTCAAAATAAAATATTATTTTAATAATTCGTTAAATTACCTAAGCCCACTTCAACATGGGCCGTATTGAATCAGCTGAGCCCAATATCTTTTTAGTGAAATGATTCTACATGAAAGAGGGTCGAACAATAGCCTTGGTCGAGCAATGAGAAATGGGTTAGTCCCCGAAAATGTTCGTTCCTCTAACCTTAGGGTTAAAAATTCAATCTATATATAGTAGATAATTATATCTGGTACCATTATAGTAAGTTGAATTATATATATGTATATCCTCTCAAGCAAACATTTAAAAATGTACTTTATGTTCTCAGTACCTACCTGAAGTTATTAATACAAATCTTTTAGCGTTCTCCGTGTATTTTCTCTCTCCTATTATTTATGTTCATCTAGATCAAGTGTGCGTTGTGCAATCCTAACACGTGTTAGAAAAATAAAAACTTAAGGGACCATTCTACAAATTATGCAAACCCTACAACGCCAACATACAACAACTTGCCTGCACATCCATCTTTTCCAAACCCTACCACCAACTTTTTATTATTTTACCATCTCGTTCACAAACTTACGCTCTAAATTTAACACATTACGTTAAAATCTAACGTTTATTTAGGTACGAGCATGCTAATGGGTTGCATTACTGTACTTACAATTCATTCTATTTTCAAGTTTATTTATTGAAATAATGACATCGAGCTTTTTAGATGTTTGTGTGGGTAACTTTGATTGGTCATAAATGATGTTCACTAAGATCATGTGGGGTAGTCTCAATCTTTCTTAACAAATGTTGACTTTGACATGTTCTAAGTCGTTATATACTTAGTCAAGTAGATATTTGATGAACATGATGATCAAACAATCAAATACTTCGTTATTATATCGTTTAAACTTAATCAATAAAATAAAAAGAATCAGAATGGTCGGATAGATTAGACGAGACAAAGATGAGAAAGAGAATCATATTCTATTCCCGGACGAAGAATCGCAATTGGGGATATTCTAACACGAGGTCCTACAAGAAATCAACAGCTAGTATTTAAAGTAATCAGATGAAATGGAAAGTTGGTAGCTTTTGATAGACCCATTTGTCTAAATTTCTTGAGCGTACGAAAACAATAAAGTCAGGAGATGTCGTATATTTATAAGTAGAGAGAAATATAAGAGTAGAGTTTAAGTTCTTATGTCGAGTTCAAGATTGTTTGCTACGTACGAAACAAAAAATAAGGTTATTCCAATCCTTTCTTAGTTTCCAGTTTAGAATCACCCGAGAGATGTTTGTTCCTTTCTTATTTTTATTAGAAACATCCCAACGACAAATCAAGTCAAGAGACAATATAAAACAAGTAGAGATGGTATTTAAATTTGTGTTTAATAGGTCCATAATTTATAAGCATGCCTCCAAATACATCTTAGAGGGAGGCATGATATCAACTCTCTACCACACTTGAGTTCCATAGCCTAACGAGCTACCATGTGACACATAGTGTGTCACAATGAAAGCAACCATTGCAAGACGAATGCCTCATACGACTTCCTCTAAAATGGGCCTTTCAAGAACCGTATAGAAGATGGCACGGATATGGCCGCATATATACACATACATGTTCATATATATATATATATATATGAAGCAATCATTAAATAATTAATTTAAAACACATGGAAGCTTATGGAATGGCGCCACGACCGGCATCCCATCCCAACAACGACCATAGACAAACATGAATTAATTCAAACTTTGGAAAATATATTTTTTTAATTACCCAATTTAATTATTATTATTATTATTATTATTATTATTATTGATTTTAGAAAAAACAAAGGGTTATTTAATTTAAATTAAGTCAATAATTGAGAAAACTCAATCCTTTTTGTCAGAAATTAGATCCTTATCTGTGAATGTTGGTTTGAATTTTGTTCTCAGCCACCCCAAGATATTGTTAATTATTCATTTTTTATTTCCATAGTCTTCTCTCCCTAATATTCTTTTTTTATTTATTTATTATTTAAATGACATCAAATTAAAACTATATAATAAAAATTAATATCTTTCCAAAACTATATTAAAGAATCCAATGTTGAATGTAGTTTTACATTACCCAATTTAGAACCCATTTATTTATGTCACATAAATTATTATTTTCCTAACAGAAGTGCCATTTATTGGGCGTTATAAATTTAATTACATTATTAATAATCAAGGGCCCACTTTCCAATTTGTGAAAAAAAGGGGGGTATTTTAGCAAAATGGAAACTTTGTGCCAGGTCTGCAACAGGGTGTGCTCTGGATTTATTACTTTTTTATTTAATAATTTAAACAGATTTTTATTTATTTTTATTTATTTATTTATTTATTTTTGTTGCTCACGATGCTTACGAAGAATCCCTAATTTTGAATATTATTTTTTGTTGAAAAAAATTAATATTTTATTTATTAAATTCAGAGATTAAAAGAGACGAAGGAAAAACAGAGAGTTGAAATTCAAAATTGAACATCATTCTGAAAACGGCCAGAAAGAAAAGGGAAAGCCTCTCTGATTTCAAAGCTCCATTAATCCATTGATCAACCCGTTTTAAGCCCTCTACCAATTGTTGTTCATCTATGGAGTTCTTATTGGCTTTCACCCGATTTTTCTGGCTTCTTTAAGATTCTGATCTTTCCCTCCTTCTTTAAGTCGCCGCCGGGAATGGCCGATAAGTCGCCGCCTGCAGAGGGGTTCTTAATTTTGCCGCTGCCGGTTAGGGTTTCACTGTGTTCTCCGAATCCGACATAGGTTTTTGTTTTTTTGTTGGGATTTGTCGGATCAATCGGAGGCGATTTTGGAGCATTTTAGGGTTGTTGGTTTCGTAATATTTTTGAGGGGTTTCGTCAATTTTGATGGCGAAGGGTGGGTTTTTTGTTGATAAGTTTCGGAGATGTTTAAGGACGTTGTTCTTTATGGTGGCGATGTTGGCGTCACTACTCGTGTCGTCGTTGCCAGTTCTTGTAGCCATTGGAGACATGTTGGTGCCATGTATTTTGATCTCGAGCTTTACTTGTGTTAGATGCTATGGCTTCAAACAACATTTGCGTCGATACGCTTTCAAAAGTTCTTTGACTGATATCCCTTTCGT
The DNA here is from genome assembly GCF_002806865.2 of Cucurbita pepo subsp. pepo. Lineage (NCBI taxonomy): Eukaryota > Viridiplantae > Streptophyta > Magnoliopsida > Cucurbitales > Cucurbitaceae > Cucurbita > Cucurbita pepo. The sequence goes on along the minus strand of NC_036654.1, from coordinate 4,916,212 downwards.
TTCGATGATCAGATCTCTCATTATTATCTGTATGATCCCGATTTCCATCACATCTATCATTTTCCCCTCAATTCACATACTGGGTCGTTGTGAAATTAGATAAATTATGGAGGATTATGCGTTAATTTGATTATGATCGTCTGGGTGTCAATCGTTTTTCCTTGTTTTTGATTGTAGGTGTTTATTCAATGTGTGATGGACCTGCTCTTTCAAATGGTCCTTACCTTGGAACAGTGACTTTGTGTTCCTTCATATCCATTCTTGTTCTTTCTATCAAGGTTTGTGTCTTTACAGTGAACTCCCAAATGGAGGCTGAAGCTTCATCTTCACCTTCTAGGCAGAGGCTTCACTTAAAGAAATCATGGGGGATGCCAGTTTTGTTTCTATCTTCAGTAGCCTTTGCCCTCGGCCATACGGTTGTGGCATACAGAACAAGCTGCAGAGCACGTAGAAAGCTTCTATTGCATCGTGTTGACCCAGAAGCTGTAAGTTTTTAAGTCTTTAAACTACACAAAGAAAAGGCATGTTGGTTCCTTACAAACAATCCTATTTGACTTGGCTGGCAGGTCCTTTCTTGCAAAAATGTGTTCTCTGGCTACCAGAAGATCCCTCGATCTCCAACTCCTTCTGGATCAAAAACACCAAAAAGTGACAGTGAAATCAAGTGGAAAGTTTCAGGTAATGCCCGGGATGAGAGTGAACTGCCGGTTAGATTACTTGCTGATATGGATAGTTTGTTCATAATATGTCAAGGGCTTACTATTCATTATAAGATCAGCTTGCCCGGGTCACCACCGCGGTCGTTGTCCTCCGCTGCATTTCTTGAACCCAATTATAGTTGCATCTCTCCAAAGAAGGCAATGGGGAGGCTAGTAGTTGATATGCATCCATTTACTGTCTTATCAAAAAACCAACACAACATCCATAGGAGCTATAGCAATCAGTTTCACGGTTCATCTCTGTATGATCCACTATTGGATGGCTCTTCCACAACTTCTCCTATTCTTTGTGATGAAATTCCTGTGATTAGTTTAGATGATGTTGAAGAAGAGGAATTGAGCAAATGTTGCTTAGATGGAAACTTAGAGAGTAATGGGCAATTCGGTATCGTCTTGGTGCACGGTTTCGGGGGTGGAGTTTTCTCGTGGAGACATGTGATGGGGGTGCTTGCAAGGCAGACTGGTTGCAGAGTTGCAGCTTATGATCGGCCTGGTTGGGGATTAACTTCGAGGCTCCGTGCAGAAGACTGGGAAGAAAGACAATTGCCTAATCCCTACAAGCTTGATAGTCAGGTAACCAAAATCATACATTCTTCTTTTTTGTTGTAGAGCTGTTGCGCTAGTGCTGATTGATTTGGTTCTCTGAATGTTTCTTTCTGGTAGAGCTGTAGAGCTACTGCTTGTGATTGTGCTAATGTTTCTTTGTGTAACTTAAATCAAATTTTGTGTTATCATTAGAGGCCACAATATTAGTTTAAATTTTATTTTAGTTCATAAACTTTCATACTCCATTAAAAGACTTGGAAATAGTTAGCAAGAACACAATTCATTTGGAAATGCAACAGATTTGACTACTACCAGATACTTGTGCGTATGAACATTTATTGACAAGGTAAATGAAGAAAAGATGGTGCTCGTGTCGGGGTTGCATGGAGCGGAGTCGTTTTGAAGTATATGTGCTATTGGTTTGAATGGAATGGTATTGAATGGTTTTTTCAGGTGGAGTTACTGCTTGCATTTTGCTCAGAAATGGGGTTTTCTTCAGTGGTGCTCGTGGGTCACGACGATGGAGGGCTGCTCGCTCTTAAGTCTGCACAAAGGCTTCAAGAATCACCAATAAACTCATTCAATGTAAGATTTCCTTGGAGGGGTTTTGATCAAATCATGTAACTTAACTGTTTGGGGGTTATTGCTTAATTCTTCTTGGCTTTTGTGAATGGGAACTGTGATATTATGGGCAGGTTTCCATCAAAGGGGTGGTATTGCTAAGTGTGAGCTTATCAAGAGAAGTGGTTCCTGGGTTTGCAAGAATTTTGCTAAGAACATCACTAGGGAAGAAGCACCTGGTTCGGCCTCTGCTACGAACGGAAATAACTCAAGTTGTGAACCGACGTGCTTGGTACGATGCTACCAAGCTAACAACCGAGGTCTTAAATCTCTATAAGGTAACGTCATTTTATTAAGATCACTTGGATCTTCATTTTGTCTTAAAAGGTAAAATCTGCAAGTTAGTCTTAGAAACTGCTAACATGTGTACCGTTCTGAATGGAAGCAGAAGGCGTTATGTGTGGAAGGGTGGGATGAAGCACTGCATGAGATAGCAAGATTATCATACGAGACATTACTTTCTCCTCAAAACGTCGAAGCTTTGGTGAAGTCTGTTGAAGAGATGCCCGTGCTGGTGGTCGGTGGTGTCGAGGATGCTCTCGTCTCCCTCAACTCTTCCAGAGTTATGGCTTCCAAACTCCCTAATTCAGTATGTCTTCTTCACTCTCATCCCTCTGTACTCGTTCGTTTTTGTTCTTGTTTCCGTTTCAATGAACGATGAGGTTGTATCATAACACAGAGACTGATAACGATATCTGGATGCGGACATCTGCCGCACGAGGAATGCCCGAGCGCCTTACTTGCTGCCATCTCACCCTTCATCACCAGAATTCTTTTGCAGAGACCTCACTCCAGCACCCCTCAATAGAAATACAAAATACTCACCATTCCTTTTAGAGAGAATAGACAGCACCCTTTTTCCTATTTTCTTCTTCTTCTTCTTCTTCTTCTTCCCTCGTTGAAATACTCACCCTCAAGAACATTGGCGAAAAGGCCACTTCTTTGGGTGACAGTTTTTGAGAGCCGTTTCCAAATTGTTCTATTTAGTAACAACCCTGTAATTCCCCTTACTGAACCAAGGTGTTATTTCCCACCTAGTGTTGTGGAGATAACCTTATATTTGTAAATCTTTTTCGTTAGATTTTCAAGAGTTCATCAAGAAAGACACTTATTCAAACTGGCTTAGTTTCATTTCCTTTTCAGCGATGAATGAGAGATGTTTCAGATGAACAGAGATAGAAATGAGACTAAAAATGAGAAAGATTTTGCATATTAAAACTTACAAAACACGAAATGACTTCGTATCTCCTTGTGCCTACTAAATGGATAAAGCAATATCACATCACAAAAGTAGAATTGGTGATATATGACACAACTAAATTAGACCAGACAATGACATGACAGCATATGATAACCACTCAACTAAACTGTAAGATTAAGGATAAAAAACCCATACTTCTAAAAGAGACAGACAACCTATTCAATTCAATTCAATTCAATTCAATTCATTCCTTGGAGGATTTGTTAATGAGTGATTTGTGGATGTGGGGGATCACTCCTCCACCAGCAATGGTTCCTTTAATGAGTGTGTCCAGTTCTTCATCTCCTCTGATTGCAAGCTGCAAATGCCTTGGTGTTATACGCTTTACCTTCAGATCCTTGCTCGCGTTCCCGGCCAGCTCTAACACTTCTGCCGTCAGGTACTCCAAGATTGCTGCTGTGTATACAGCTGCTGTAGCCCCGACACGACCGTTGGCGGCAACCCTTGTTTTAAGTTGCCGGTGAACCCTTCCCACTGGAAACTGTATCACCAAGCCATCCAATACCAAAAACCCCTCAACAACAATGAGAAAGTGTGAAAAAGTTCAAGAAAAAAAAGGGAAAGAAATTGCTTCCACTGTCTAAGCCATTTATATTTCAAAGATAACAAACAAAAATGGAGAATAACATATGCATAACTTTCATACTAGTCCAAAAGTTATACATCAAAATGCTACATAGTCGATCTTTCATAATCTGCAAATATTTTTTTGAAGTTTCAAAACGATCCCAAAGCATTTTTTAATGCTACTTTATCTTATAGAAAAGTTATACATCAAACTGCTATAAAGTCATCTACAAATCACTTTCGGTAATTGTGCCTTATTATACCAAACAAGATGTGCAATAAAAACATAGGTGATATTCTAATCATCCCACAACAGAGAAAATTTTTGCAGTATACTAAAAGGAATATACGCAGAGCAGAAGAAACTATAAACCAACATTGAAAAGAAAGCATAAAAAAAGTGAAAACAGAAAATGAGAAGCCATTAGTTCAGAAGATATACAGCAAAAAGGGCTAAAATGAAGCATCTACAAAAGCACCAGTTTCATCTTGAAATGTTTTCAAACGCCACATCTTCGTCTTTACCGGCCACACTTTATCCACCCAGTCCATCATAAGTTGCATATTGATCAAAATATAAAAGTAGTTCTAAGAAGAAAACAAAAGGAAAGCAAGGAAAAATGGGTGGCAGAACTCAATAAGAGCATAACAAGATATAGATATAATATATATGTAATATGCAACACTAGCTTCTTCTTCTCCGTTAGAGGGTATTACTACCAGCAAAAGAGAGAGAGAGAGAGAGAGAGAGGAGCCTCAACAGGATTGAAGGAAAAGTAACTCATCTAGTTGATGTAGTAAGAAAAATACAGAAATCTGAAATTCCCTCACAAGGGATTTATATAGAAGCACAATTAAAGTCGGCACATTACCGGTTTTCACTTTAACAATTGTTAAACAGACACCACATGGCAGGAAATGATGGTTTCCAGTGGCTTAAAAACAAAGAATTTGGGGAAGAAAAGCCGTACATACTTGAGTGCGTTTTCAAGACCATTCAAAACACAATTAAGTATTAACTTATCAGAAAAAAAAAAAAAAAAAAAAAAAACAAAAAAAAAAAAANGTTGATGAATAACTGGAAATCAATTCGAAATTCCATATCAACGGAATCTAACCCCAAAATCCTCAATACATGGAATGACTACAATCAATGTTTGCATCTTGTACGGTCTGGGAAATTTTCGCTCGTTCCATCATTTGATCCATTTGTCCATTCAAAACTTTAGAATCTTCAATCAATGCCATTGGCATTCTAGGTTTGCAAGAACAGTTTTTTGTAGTTTGTTATGACTGAAGGGTTTCTTCGGTTTGGGTCAGTTTGGTTCACTTTTAAGCATTATTTGACTCAAACCGAACCACTATGGTTCAGATCAGTTCTTGATTTACCCGAACTGACTCATTATTTGAGTTAGGTTTCATTCATTTCTGATGCTCTCTCTCTCTCTCCTTGATTCGCTTCCGTTCTTACGCTCTTTCTAGTCTATAATCGAAGTCATGAATCTCTCCCAATCAACATGGCAACCATCATTTTCTTAAATCAAAATCTTCCGATCGTCGTTCTCACATCCGGGCACAAATGAAAACAACAGGATTTCTGCTTCAAAGGCAACCCAAGCATGGTTTTCTTCTTCGACGGCAACCCAGACTAGATTTTCTCAATCTGAAGCTTGCTTTACCTATTTCACCTGGCCACACCTTTTTTTTCTCTCTCTCTCTTCCTTTCTTTCTATCACCTAATCCAGATCTATCTTTAGGTTCAACCCACTCATGATTTGAGTTACGATTTGGATAATGTTGTAGTTTTATGATGTTGAGGATGGTGGTCTGAACAATGGAAGAGGAAGAAGGGAAATATGGAAAGAGAAGGAGGAGGAAATTGAAGATTGAGAAATTAAGATGGATTTTGTGGGAAAAGAAGAAGATTGATTGATACAAACATTTGGTCAGGTTTGGGAAGAAAAAGGAATGGGTAAAGGAGATGGAGAAACCAAGATGGAAATGGACTGGGTGGGGAAAAAAGCATGAGGGACTCGATCCGACCTACTTTTGTTCAAACATGAATTGAGATGGGTTTCTTCTCTAAATCGGAATGGGTCAGATAGGATTTCTACAAAAACTGACCTAAACCAATCCATTTCACCCCTAACGACGAATGACCAACAACTTCTAGTGCACCACTGTTGTTAACTCAATAGATTTCTAGCCATATTTATCAATGATGATGCTACGCCACTATCAATTTTTATTCTATCAAATATCTTAACAACCTTTAGAAATCAAAGCTGTGTTTTTCAAACTCAAAATTCCAATTTCAAGACCACCCGAATCCAAAGGAGTAGGGGACAATTTTCACCATCCACATATGGACCTTCCCAATAAAAGTTCATGATAATTTCTTCAATCAATACCACGGTGGTAGAGAATTTATTAAAAAAATGTACTGTACAATAACAACTTCTTGGTTTATTGGTCGAGGGCACGGCAATCTGTGTTCCTGGACAGGTCATGAGCTCAAGTTTTGGCTAATGTGAAATCTAAAAAAAGGTAATGTACAAGAATATTGGTTAAAACAGCTTGGATCCCTTTAGTCTCCTATTTCGAAAAATGCAAGTTTCTATCACCATAACTTTCTACAACTTCGTCAGTCAATGGGTTCCAGAGTTCCACAAATTCTGGCTATCCTCCCCAAGAGAAGCTAAACACAGGCAAAGAAAAAACTTAACATGAACGATTTAGAGTATATTTCAGACAATGAAGACCAACAATTGCTGCCTAAGAAAAAGTAGCCCTATCCCCTAATCAAACAAAATTCTTGCAAAACATTGACCATACGCCGGAAACTTTTCCTCATTATCAAAGAAAAACATATGTCTGTAATAATTCAACTGGGGCACTATTTAGACCTGTACCTTCCTCTCTTGATTGAGAGAGATTTTGTTTTGTAATGATAAACCCCACCACCAATACCATGACATAACTCTCCATACAATCCACCTTCCATCCTTATTTTGAATGAAAGAAAAGGATTAAACTAAAAAGGAGCTACTAAACACAGAACAAAACTACTTGAAAAGACTCTAGTTACTAAGAGTTAAAAAGAAAAAGATAAATGATAACAGGTGCTACTTGTAAATGACCTAAAGAGAGGCATAACAGTGAGCCAAGACCCACATCACCCCCCAAGACCCTCTTACCCTGAAATTTCTTGTGTTCGGTATTCCTCAAGAGCAAGATTTTCCATAAGATGGCCAAAAACGCCACCTACCAGAAGAATCGCATGAAAGGGCAATAATGTGTAGCTCAAGTCAAACTAAAGAGAGTTTTTTTTTTCCCTTTTAATTATAAGATCCACCTCCATATGAACAGGTTTGAGAACGACACATAAAAAACCAAGAAAACACATAACAATGCGTAAAACAATGAGTAGAGTGGCATAGAGTGGATGCCCAATTGAGCACATGTGGGGAAAAAGGAATGCAATAGAAGCAAGACAAATAGTTGTTGAAAATAAAAACGAGTCTAAAGGAAGCCTCCGCCAATGACAAAAGGAGTGGTTGGAACTAGAACTGTAAAGGAAGAGAGGTCCAACAAATGCTAAACGAAGTATCATTGAAGATGTAGCAAGGGCGTGAGCTTAGGTGGGCCTTGGACTTGTGAAGTTTCGGACACAATGCCGAGTTTAAAAGTAATTGCTGAGAATCATTCTCTACCAAAAGAAGAAAATAATACAAGTGCCATGGCCATGATGATTTCTAGCGCTAGGTGTTATATATACTAAATTATGGACTGCACTTATTGTTACAAATTATTGGCAACAACCAACTGTGTTTCAAATATCTAGGAGGATTTACCCAGAAGCAGTGGCTTGAATTTTTCTACAAAAAGGAGTGGAGAAGGGAGAAAAACTTGTTGAAACTTCAATTTTGCTCTATATACAATTATTTAATTTTCCACAGGAGAACCTCTTGGTCAAATACACCTTGAGGATAAAGTGAAAGCATATTAGTCATTGACTACAGAGTAAGTCACTAAATGGTGATTAAGAATTTTCCTCAGTTTCTCAAATTACTTGGGATAATCAACTGTAATTCATATTTCAAGTTCACAATAAAACTTTTAGTCCAATTTTCAAGTTTCTATAACTCTAACGCTAGGAAAAAGACTAAGTACCATGTAAACGAACAAGATATATTATAAAGGCCTACTGTGAACCCATGCATTATGATCTTGAAAGTTCTAAACATAAGAATGGTCAAATCCCAATCTATCTCCAATATATTGATGTGAGATCCCACATAGGTTGGGGAGGAGAACGAAACATTCTTAATAAGGGTGTAGAAACGGTTGGGGAGGAGAACGAAACATTCTTAATAAGGGTGTAGAAACCTCTCCCTAGTAGACGCATTTTAAAAACCTTGAGGGAAAGCTCAAAAGGGAAAGCCCAAAGAGGACAATATCTACTAGCGGTGGGCTTGGGCTATTACAATTGACTTGCATCATCTTTTCGACAAACAACTTCAATAGCATGAGAAAGAGATCTTGTATGCATACTTCGCACTTGCACATACCATATCATACTAGTGGTGGGCATCCCTCGACAAAAGAACATTGGCGGCAAGGCAACTTCTTCAAGCACAGAACAACAGCAGCAAACCGACACTAGCTAAAGGAACACATACCCAGAAACATGCACCTACTTCTAACATCAAAGAGGACTAAGAGGTACCCCTACAGAGATTCTCAGACGGCCACCTCCTAAACGTCGATCTCACACTCTTACAGCTCCAATAAGCGCAGCCCATGAAGAAAACGAACTTATCAAGCTATTCAATAAACAGGAAAACAGGAAAACAAGAAGCGCGGGTGGAAAAATAGGACCCATCTGAAATAAACAAATATAAAACTTTCAAACACAAAATTTTAAAAGTTTTAGAAGAAAAAAAACACCCAATGTCCAAATTCTAAGGGTTGGAAACCTTGAAACGCATCTACGTTAGAAAATTTGTGGATTTGTAAAGTGAAAACCGGCATAAACCTCAAACGAACACAGATCCACAGAAGACACACAAAAGGAAGGTAGAAAGAGAAGTGGTGAAGTGTACAGAAAGAGAGAGAGACCTGGAGACCAGCGCGGGAAGAGCGAGAAACGGGCTTCTTTTTATCCTTATCCTTGTTGTTGGAGGCAGATTTGCCCATTATCAGACCCTTGGCTCCCTTCCCCGACATTTTGAAGCCCAAGAATTAGGGTTCCTCTCACTTGCAGTGACGGATTTTTAGAGGAGAAAGAAAAAGAACCGATAAGGAACGACGGGAAGCGAGGTAGATAAAAGTAATGCCCCCAACCCCCCAACCCCCTCCCTCTTCGATAACTCCACGAAGACTTGCAGATTCAGCTTCTCCACCCCACATTTACCCAAATACCCTTCCTTTTTTCTTCTTCAAAAATAAATATTTATTTATTTATTTATTTATTTATTTATTTATTTATATAAATTTGTTTTAATTATTTTTTAACCCTAAAATGTTGTATTTCGATTGGTAAATTCAAAATATAAATTTAATTAATAAATTATTTAATTATTATAAACTATGTATTTTTCAATTAAATTTTGTATTTCGAATTGGTAAATTCAAAATATTAAATTCAATTAAAAAGATGATATTTAATTATTATAAAGTACATATATTTTAATTTTTTTTGGTTCAAACCATACAAATATTTGTTAGATTCTGGTCCCATTGTTCTTTAGGATAAGGTTATAATTAAATGTATTTTTAAATAATTAAAAAGAGAATTTTCAAATTACTTATAAACAAATATTTTGAAATAATAATCTTAATTTATAGGATTATTGATATGACCCGAACCAATTTAGATTGTTCAACCCAAGTCATTGATGTTGTGTTGGGTTACATTTCTTTTAAAACAAAAAATTTAGTTCGGTTTACAAGTTGGCATTTTTTTTTATCGAATCAATTCAACTAACCCGAAATTACGATTATAACCCAACCCAATCATAGTTTTAAAAAATATTATGAATATTTTATTTGTAAAAATGTTGTCGTTATTTGATAACTGATAACTCAAATATTAGTGATGCGTTGTAACTCGTAAATATTTAATATTTGAACTTTATGATATTTTAGCTATTAATATAATACGATATTATTAAATAATGAAGAAAAAATAATTGAAAAATAGAAGGTTAAATTGTAAAGTCGGTTGGAGTTGTTTGGGTCACCAACTCATTTTTTAACCCACCAATATACATCCGTGTTTATCTTCTCGAAAAAAATCTCACAAGGGTATTTTCATAGTGTCGTAAAATAGTTAGATATTCAAATTTACGATTATTTCATCTATTTTATAACATCATAATCAGTGATATATGCTCAAATTGATTAATTGAAGCTTAAAATAGTTAGTTTTTAAGATTACGTTAGAAGTAAATTCAAATTTATATTTAATTAATAAATTTGTTTAATTTTTAGGAAATAATAAAAGAAAAAAAGCGTGGGGCCCAAGATGTCATGGTCAAATAACAGTTGGAAAAGTGGCTGAAAACCTTAAAAAAAGCGCACAAGTGGGACCGTGCCACATCACTCTCTACGCACCCCGCCTAAACCTTATCCATTTTGTTTCCTCTTTTACCCTTCCAGTCAACTCACAGTCACCATTCCGTACCGTTCTTATAAATTATTAATATTAATTACAAACGCATGAAATTTCGAGTTTTTTAAATCTGTGAAAGTATTCATTTTATTAATTTCTGAATTTTAAGTAATATTTTGTTTCTTTATAAACTAATATTTTAATGTCTAATAAATATGTGTGTTTTATTGTAATAATACCTTAAACTTTAATCTTTTTTTAATAAACATATATATAGAAGAAAGGATTAAAAATACTTCTAGTAAGAAAAATATTATTTATTTGTTAATTAACCATTCTATTAAAGAGTCTTTAATTTAATAATTAAATTATAAATTATGTCTTGATAAAATTTTATAAATAATTTAAATAAATTGATAAAATATTCATAAATAAATAGCGTGGAAAGTAGGAAGAATTTATAAGATTTTTATGAAATTACATTATAATATTTTAAATTGTAAGGACTAACGGGTAACTTTGACCAAATTACAAGGGTTAATTTTGTAATTTAACAGGTACGACAGGATCAGACGATTTCACGTGGTTCTGAAGCACCCGATTAAAACTCTCCTCCACTCCCGTTAAAAAGAGTCGTCCCTGTGACTTTGACAATTTATCCCCCTCTTCCAATCCCTAATTTTCTGCTTCTCTCATGGCGACCAATCTTCCCGTTTTCCATGTCGCTCCGATAAGGGCTTCGTCATCTGGAAAATCCGAACCTAATCGCCGGAAGGCTGCCGCGCCAAAGTGGTGGTCACCGATCTTTGGATGGTCCTCCGAGCCGGACTACATCGGTTCTTCCGCCGCGGATCAGCTTGTTCAGAATGCCGATCCAGAGCTCGACGGCGGACGACCGAAATCCAAATTCCTGCCAGGCTGCTTCACGGAGGAGAAGGCGAAACTACTCCGGATGAAGACGCTGGAGAGCTCTACTTTTCATGACATTATGTATCATTCAGCAATCGCGTCGCGCCTCGCCTCCGATTTGTCGGACCGAAGCAAGGAATAGATCTACGAAGCTTAGCGCAGTGAGGTATTGTATTATGTTTTTTGAAATCTGTATCTGTACTGCCTTCCTTTGCAAATCGTCGTAACAAAAAATTTGGGGAAAGGATATGAAGCTTACTTTCCCAATGAATTTACCTTTTACTTTTGACTTCTAGATCGTGTAGATTGCTGAAACTTCAAACCTACTGTAATTTTTTTGCGTCTGATTATTGATTGACGACGATTGTGTTAAGCCTTGTGTTCTTGTTACAATCACAATCAATTCATAGAAACGGTTGTAGATGAATAATACATTTTGATCTTGACCGGCCTTGAAATCTACGCCCACCGTTGTAATTTAATAGAACACTAGAAATAATTATCAGATGTGTAGCCCATGCCCTAACGATTTCTTCTCAGAGCCATTCAGTGAGATGTTTGCTGAATCATCTTAAGTGGATAATTTGAAGAATTTTTTAACATCAGATCGTCGCTGTTTAGGTGATGTTCTTAATTAGAGTATTCAGAAAAGGAAAAGGAAATGGATCCAAACTTTTTTTGTTGTTCTGTGAAACGATCAAGTTTTGGATTAGACAAAATCTTGATTAATGAGGGAGAGATTACAAAAAAAAAATTCTGTGAGAGTTGAAAAATCTTAAATTGTTTGAATTAAGAATGCTACAGAATCTGATAGGAGCGGTGTATAATGTGTATATACTAATTAAATTAATGATAAATAATGATTCTGTAGATTAAATAATTGGGTCAGTTCTTTCCAAATCCCACCAAAAACAGATAATTAGGAATCTGGATGACTCACCTAAACGAGTTAATGATAGATTAATCGAATATATCCATTTTTTGAAGCGTGCCTAGATGTTGGGTAAAAAATATTGTACGCTCCAATTTTTTTAATTTTTAATTTTTGGTTGTAAACATATTCAATATTATTATACCTATTAATTTTGTATTTTTATCTAAAAAAAATATTTTTAAAAATATACTGATTCTATCTTAATTTTGGAAGGAAACTATTAGTTTAATTAAATATTAATAGTGTTTGAAAAATATTCTTAAATTAAAAAAAAAAAAAAAAAAACTCNAAAAAAAAACTCCTAAACCCTTCAATTTTGTTAAAAAAAAGTTTAAAAGTATTCTTGAAAATGTATTAATATCATTCCACTATTAGTATAATAAAAATATTAATAGTATTTCAAAAATATTAAAAAAAATTTTTTTATTAAATATCCTTTCACTTTAAAAAAAAGTTTTAATATATTAATACTACTCTCGTATTATCTTCAAACATTTTAATGTTACTTTTGAAACGTGGTACAGGTATTTTTAAATTTTAAAGAAATATTTAAAGGTGTTATTAAACTTTTTAAAAATATATTTAAAAGTATTTTTTAAGTTTTTAAAAAAATTAAAAGTAATGATACAACTTTTGAAAATTTTGAAAAGTATTTTTGGAACCGTGTAGTTAAAAAATATCTTTGAAACAATCTTGGTAGTTGAAAGATATCTTTGAAACCATTTTGAAAGTTAAAAGATATCTTTGAAACTACATTTTGAAAGTTGAGAGATATTTTTTAAACAAAATATTAAAGATTTGAATCCGAAATTAATGGCTATGTTATTTTTTAACTTTTTCTTTTGGACGTTTAAGTGATTATTGGAACTTTAAAAAATTCGGTATTTCCATCTCGTCTTTGTCTTTCCTTTCTTTTATTGTTCCTTGTTTCATAACACATTAACAACACTAGTCTCTACCATTTTCTTTGTTAAAGGTCGGTTTCTTCATTTTGTTTTTGTATTTGTTGAACACTGTCATAAGCCCTATTCTCTAGGACCAAGACCTATTCTCAAGGTCTTTTTTTGGCTTGTTAGTTTATCTTTAGGTTTAGCAGAAGGCTATGTAATGCCATTCTTTCTGCTGTTGAAATCATCAAGTTTTGAGTGTCATATTGTATGTCTTGAGTAACTTTGGTGTTGTGAGTACATTTGTTCCGCTTTCGGCGCACAACAAGTGGTATCAGAGCCTTATTCTGGTATTTGGGGGTATTTTGAAAGTTTGGGCCTCATCGACCATTAGACGTGCTCACAATCGTGTTTATTCTCTTGAAAATCAGTTTTCAAGAATTGTGTTTTTGAGTTACATCCAGATTAATTATTGCAAATGGCCGAACCATCACGACGTGGATCGAGAGTGTGGAGTTCCAATCTCGAAGTAGAAAAATTTGATGGAACCAATAATTTTGGTGTTTGGCGAGGCGAAGTTAGCGATTTGCTGGTCATGCAAGACCTCGATGTTTCTCTCCAAGAGGAGATGCCTGAAGACATGACAGAAGCAGAATGGACAAAATTAAATCGGCAAGCCTGTGGAATTATTCGATCCTGTCTTGGCAAGGATCAGAAATATCCATTTATGAAGGTTACCATGGCGAAAGAATTATGGGACAAGCTTGAAGCGAAATATATGAAGAAGAGTGTGGAAAATAAACTCTATTTGAAGAAGAAACTCTTCCGTTTTGACTACAAGGAAGGTATCTCAATGGCTGAGCATTTGGATGATTTTAACAAAATCATCACTGATTTGCTCAATCTTGATGTTAAGATTGATGACGAGGACAAGGCGTTGTTGTTATTAAACTCTTTGCCGGAATCCTACGAGTTTTTAGTAACAACCCTACTACATGGAATCACTAATATTGATTTTGAAGATGTTTCAAATGCCTTAATAAACAATGAGATGCGAAAGAAGGAAAAGGAGACGTATCAAAGCTCTAGCTCAAATGTTCTCACTGCTCATGGAAGAACTTCTACCTGGAAAAGGAACGAATGTGGAGAGTCTCGATTAAAGTCGAGAGGTAGATCTGATAATTGGAGAAAACTTGATAAAAATGAGTGTGCATATTGTCGACAGAAAGGCCATTGGAAAAAAGATTGTTCGATCTTAAAAGAGAAGGGGTCGAAGTCCAATGTGGTTAAAGATGACGACACTGATACAGATGATGCCTTGACAATCTCCCTATCAGCCAGCCAAACCATTGAATGGATTCTTGATTCTGGGTGCTCCTATCATATGTGTCCCAACAAAGAGATGTTTTTGGACTTCAAAAAGTTCAATGGTGGAGTTGTCTATATGGGCAATGATAGTACTTGCAAGATAATGGGAATCGGCTCAGTACAAATCAAGATGTTTGATGGGGTTATACGAAAACTCAAAGATGTGAGGTATGTTCCTGACTTGAAGAAAAACTTGATTTCACTTGGCGTTTTGGATGCGAGTGGTTATCGCATCATTTTGGAAGGAGGGAATTTGAAAGTAGCTCGTGGAGCTTTGGTGGCAATTACAGGAACTAGAAGAGGTAGCATATACTACCTCAACGGAACCACAATAATTGGGCATGCTGCTATGGCAAGTTCGAAAGAACAAGACATATCGAAATTATGGCACATGCGACTCGGGCATGCTGGTGAGAAGGCGCTTCAGACATTGGTGAACCAAGGAGTCCTTAAGGGTGCCACAACTGGAAAAATTGATTTCTGTGAACATTGTATATTTGGTAAACAAAAAAATGTGAAGTTTGGTACAGCTATACACCAAACAAAGGGTATTTTGGATTATGTTCACACCGATGTATGGGGTCCCACAAAGAATGTCTCATTGGGAGGAAAGAGGTGGTTTGTCACCTTTATTGATGACTACTCGAAGAGAGTTTGGATGTATCCCATGAGGCACAAAAACGAGGTTCTCCAAATCTTCCTAGAGTGGAAGAAAATGGTAGAGAATCAGACGGATAGGAAAATCAAAAAGCTGAGATCAGACAACGGGGGAGAATATACTTATGATCCATTCCTTAAAGTATGCCGAGATGAAGGGATCGTTCGACACTTCACTGTTCCTGGTAAGCCACAACAAAATGGAGTTGCTGAGAGAATGAACCAGACATTAATAGAGAAGGTTCGATGCATATTGTCTCAAGCAGGATTGAGTAAGGCATTTTGGGCTGAGGCTCTCAGTTATGCAGTTCACTTGGTGAATCGTTTACCTGTTTCTGGAAACGGTGGGAGAACTCCGCTTGAGGTATGGTCAGGTAGTCCTGTTAGTGATTATGATAAATTGCATGTGTTTGGGTGTCCTGCTTATTATCATGTGACAAACTCAAAACTGGATCCTAGAGCAAAAAAAGCCAAGTTTATGGGCTTTAGCAAAGGTGTGAAGGGCTATAGGTTATGGTGTCCAGAAACAAGTAAAATTGTTAATAGTCGAGATGTGACATTCGATGAGTCTGGAATGTTTTTGCAGAAAATTGAAAATAATGACGAGGCATTGAAGCAGGTGGAGAAGGTGGTGTTCTCTCCTGATGTGGTTGCTCCTACCGAAGAACCTATTGATCAGGTAAATAATAACTTTGATGTCTTAGAACAAAAAGAGCAAAGTCTTGAGGAGCAAAGCCTTGTGAATGAAAGAGTGGAGGAACCTGAGTCAATCGCCAAGAATAGACCACGAAGGGTAATTCGAAAACCTGCAAGGTTTGATGATACGATAGCATATGCTTTCTCTTTGATTGATGGAGTTCCTAACAGCTACAAAGATGCTATTCAGAGCCCGGATAGCTTACACTGGCAAGAGGCTGTGAATCAGGAGATAGCATCATTGGAGATAAATCAAACTTGGGATTTGGTACCACTTCCAAAAGGTAAGAAGGAAATTGGTTGTAAATGGGTTTTTGCAAAAAAGGAAGACTCTTCTGGTATACGTTATAAGGCTCGACTTGTGGCTAAAGGTTACGCACAAAAGGAAGGTATTGATTACAATGAAATTTTCTCACCTGTGGTAAAACATTCTTCCATTCGAATTTTGTTGGCTTTGGTTGCTCAATTTAATCTTGAGCTTGCACAACTTGATGTAAAAACTGCTTTTTTGCATGGAGATTTGGAAGAAGAAATATATATGGCGCAACCAGTTGGTTTCCAAGTAGTTGGACAGCAACATTTAGTATGCAGATTGAAGAAATCTTTGTATGGGCTGAAGCAATCCCCTCGCCAATGGTATAAAAGGTTTGATCATTTCATGGTAGAGCATATGTATACTCATAGTCAATTTGACCATTGTGTGTATTATCGGTGTCTCGATGATGGATCGTTTATCTATTTGCTCTTATATGTTGATGATATGTTAATTGCTTCAAAGAGACAGATGGAGATTGATAAGCTCAAAGATGAGCTTTCTAAAACATTTGAAATGAAAGACTTAGGCAATGCAAAGAAAATACTTGGAATGGAGATAGAGCGAGATCGGAAAAAAGGTACAGTCTGGTTGACTCAGTCTCAATATCTACGCAAGGTATTGTCAAGATTTAGTTTGAATAATTCAACCAAACCCGTTAGTACTCCACTTGCTCCTCATTTCAAGCTTAGTGCTTCCATGTGTCCAAGTTCTGATGATGACAAAAGGTATATGGAGAACATTCCTTATACAAATGCTGTTGGTGCGTTGATGTATGCTATGGTGTGTACTCGACCTGATCTTTCACACGCAGTAAGCATGGTGAGTCGTTATATGCATAATCCTGGTAAAGAGCATTGGCAGGCTGTAAAATGGATTCTTAGGTACATTCTTGGCACTATTGATGTTGGTATTAAGTTTCAAAAACAAGAAATGTTTAATCTTGACAATCGTGTAGCTGGTTATGTGGATTCTGATTATGCTGGTGATTTGGATAAGCGACGATCTACTACGGGTTATTTATTTACTATGGCTGGTGGACCTGTTTGTTGGCGTTCAACATTGCAGTCTACTGTTGCATTGTCTACCACTGAAGCAGAGTATATGGCAGTAACAGAAGCTTTTAAAGAAGCTATTTGGATGCATGGTTTGATCAATGACTTGGGTATTTTGCAGGAACATATAGATGTATTTTGTGATAGCCAGAGCGCTATTTGCTTGTCAAAAAATCAAGTCCATCATGCTCGTACAAAACACATTGATGTCCGTTTTCACTTTATTCGAGAAATTATTAGCAAAGGGGATATTCGGTTATTAAAAATTGGAACTGCTGATAACCCTGCTGATATGTTGACAAAGGTTATCACTCGTGAAAAGTTCTGGCATTGTTTAGATTTCATCAACGTCGGAAGGGAGTAGTGTGTTGACATGGTAGCAACCAAATTAGCTATCAACTTGGAGATCTTATGACAAGGTGGAGATTGTTGAACACTGTCATAAGCCCTATTCTCTAGGACCAAGACCTATTCTCAAGGTCTTTTTTTGGCTTGTTAGTTTATCTTTAGGTTTAGCCGAAGGCTATATAATGCCATTCTTTCTGCTGTTGAAATCATCAAGTTTTGAGTGTCATATTGTATGTCTTGAGTAACTTTGGTGTTGTGAGTACATTTGTTCCGCTTTCGGCGCACAACAGTATTTATACACATACAATTTCTATGTATTGAGATAGTTATTATTCGCAAAGTTTATTATGATTACATGCACTTGATGTTGCAAGATTTTAAGTGAGTTCAAGTCACGAAAAGTAATTACTTGTGAAAATATGTTCAAGATGATATTTTATACTTTCAATGTCTTGAATATGCTCCCGTAACACCAATATCGAGAGATATTTTTAAAGTATTATAAACTTACATCGTGCTCTTTTATAACTAAACAAAATAAAGAGTTACTTAATATAAAGAAATCATGAATCTTGACCAATTGGAGCAACATCATTCTATGAAGCAAATGTCGAAGTCATAACAGGAGAGAATAAAGTATAAATTCATTTCATAATAGTCGTCAATTTCAAAATCTTTCAAGATCTTTCAAAATTTAAAAGAACTGCAAAGTATAAATTCATTTCATAATAGTCGTCAATTTCAAAATCTTTCAAGATCTTTCAAAATTTAAAAGAACTACAAATAATGATGATCATAAGAATTTCAAAAGTGTCAGTGCCTCGGCATGAAAGACGATTGGTCTCATGCCTGTTGTATGCCTACGCACAGAGTCAACTTCCACCAAGCATCAAGGAAAGATCGTAGAAGCGAATTTCCCTGCTAATTTTTCTGAATCTCTAAAGAGAAAATTGATACAATTGAATCAGTAGGAAATAATTCATATGAGAATTCCCAAAATTAGTGTTGCTCCCCGTTTTAGTATATTTATTCTATGTAATTCCAGTAAGTTTAAATTATTATTATTCTTCTTTTTTTTGCAGAACCAAGAACGCTTGTCAATTCAGATAAGTACTACTATATGAAGTTGGTTTTGGAAGAATAAATCATATCTTGCCTAGACGAACACATTTTTGTTTAGTTTTTATAATTTATAGACATATTTTTGTCCATAATCAGTTCATTCATGTGTATATGTAAGAATTTCAACTAAATCTTAACATACTTTTCACAATACTTACTAAATTGTTACTTCGATAAAAAAATAGAGACCAAAAGTGTTCTTTAACCAAAGAAAAAACAATAGTCATCACAATGTAACATGCATAAATACACAAAACAATTTAGAGTTGTAATCACTTTTGCTTAATTCATTGATAAATTTGATTCAAAGATGATTTCCTTACATTCAACTAATCAGATGATCGCATCAGCAATAAAAACTCAACAATATATGTCTTCTAGAATGATTCATGATATAATTCTATTTCAAGTAATATAAATACATGAGGAGAAGTCATATGCAAGAGATTTTATAGCTATGAAATGTATAAGCAGTGGTGGAGAAGGAAGCACTTTGCCTGTGTAAAAGCACGAGGACAAAATTAGCTCCTTCCTTCACCGGCATCAGCCGCAGACTCCGGCCTGAAGCTTGTCTGCAGCAATGAGAAGCTGAGCATTCTCTCCTTGAATTTTGAAGCTCAATCTTCATTTTGAGTTGCTCAGCCGCTTCATTAACTGATAATAGGTAGAAAAGCTACACCATTATTTACAAAGAAGTTAAATTCAAGCCTTTCCTAACAACAATGTCAAAGAAATAACAAGCATTTAAGGCCTGATAGTTACTTCGATCTACGATTCTTCTCCTTATCCAGTTCCTTTGCAAACTGATCAGAAGAAGAATATGAAAGATCAAGGCTACCTCTGTTCAACAACAAAATTATCAGCTATTTTTTGATTGATTGCAGAGAAACAAATAAAATGTCTCTCTTCATCACTTCAGTTTTGCAGTTTGATGGGGACAAGTATTGGCCATCACAGCCTTTGCCCCTTTCACCTGAAAATATCTTAGCCACAATGTCATTCAGTATACAAATTTCTACAGCATAAACGTTTTATTTTCGCTACGAAAAACAAAAAAGAACACTCTGCATTCCTCAACTGCAGGCTTATCAATTTCATCAACATCGTCTAGAGATAATTTCAACCTTTTGGTTTCTAAACGACCCGAAGTGTAAGAAAATATGGATGAGTGTCATGTTTGAAATCAAAGATAAGAGAAGGGCACATAGTAATTGCAACCTACAGAAAATTTAATTCTATCTGGTTTTCAGAATAACTCAGGGACTTTTAAGTTTTCTTCTTTCTTCATAAAGTCCATTTATTTCAGTTAGCAACTTGCATTTCTACTGATATCGCACATAAATTAAACTAGACTCCAATAAAAGCATAAAAAAGCTAGGGATTACTCATCAAATGGCTTGCCGTAAGCGTATTTGCAAGAATTTGGATGTGATATCCCATGGTGGTCTACATGGAAAAAGGAGCCAAGTATAATCCACAGCCACCGTCTTGAGAAAGCCCTCAAAGCCTCCAAGTTATTCCATGTCATAACAAGGGAAGGTACCCATATTTTCCTCAAATGAAGCGCATAGGCAGCTGAGGACATTATAGGATTAGAATGTATACAACACAATAGTACACTGTAGATCCAGAGCAGATAAGAGGAAATGTAAGAACCTTCACATGAAGAGGACAAAATTCATTTATGGAGAATAACTCTTGAAAAATCTTTACAGTATAGATACTCTATTTTGAATCCTAGCGCTACCAAACAGAGCAGTCCAGTGAAACAAAAGAGTGACATTGATATGACAGAAGGCTTAAGTATCATTAAGAACGAAGAGCAATTCTCATTTCTGAATGGTTTGTACAAATCAATTGGGTGCTTCCCAAACTTCTAATTGAATGATGCACAGTGAAACTTACCCATAGAATGATATCAAGGGATGCAGAAGTAAGAATTCGAAACAAAGAATAAATGCTCCAATCAATCATACAGATGTCTTTTTAGCAGCAGACATTAGATTTTTCAGCTCCGTCAAATATTCATCATTTGATATGTGGAGTGAAGCACGAATGCTTGAAACCTGTCCTTCGTCTTCCCAACTTAAAGGTCCTGAAGCATACAATACCCTAATAAAAGAACGAAATACACTTAGCTCTGACCTGTGGAATCCAACCGATACTTCCTCATCGGAGCATGAATTTTCTTCCTCATGTCCTCTTCCTGTAAATGATTCAGCATCACTGCAATAATCCTCATCCTTGACTTGTTTACTACGAGCTACAGAATTAAATGGCACCTTGAAAAAATCATCAGTGGAATTATTACTACCAACAGAGGAAGCACAGCTAACTGTGTGAATGTAATTTGAGGTTCTTGGAATAAGGTTGTCCTCTCTCAAACCAACATAACCTGTAGCAACTTCGGTATTTACAGCAGGAAAGGTGGAGCTCAATCTAACCCTACTCAACTCTCGTGTTAAGCACAGTTTAGTAGTTTTTGCTAAAGAAGGCAAATACGTAACATCTTTCTTAGTGATTTTCCTTTTCAGGATAGACACTGTGTGTTTTTTGGACTTTTCAAGCAAAGGCCTTCTCTGATGTCTGGTAGGAAGAGCCGTTACTAGCTGTTGAACCTTACTTTTCACCATGTCTGGAACTGTCTGCTTATTTCCAGGCAATGAACCCAAATCTTCAAAGGCCTGTCCAAGAAATAACCTATGAGATGATGGTTCAATAACTGTTTCAAGCACAAACTAGACTGCAGCATGCCTGGATTTTTCATTATGCATACGGAAGAAAGATGTAACACAATGCATGCATACAAAGCACAGTAGATCAATAAAACAGAAACAAAAAAAAAAAAAGCATTTGTAAATAAAGTATAATAAGGAAAAGGGTTGCAAGAAAATTGTTGTTAGGAAATTTACCTTTCCTAGGAGAAACCATTGGCCGTCGCGCCATGCCTGTCGCAATCTCAAATAAGATTGGCTAACCAAAACATCTAATGGTGATCCAAGTAGTCTTGCTAGATAGCAATTAACCCCAATGATCTGCATTATTCTTGCTTGTTTCCAAGAGGAATTGTGGAACGCTTCAGCAAGATCACCAGCAGCCCAAACATTTGGTCCTTCTACGGGGGGAGGACAGGGCCTTATCGCCCACCTCGGCACCTTCTCCACCGCTTCCTCCGTCTGAAAATATCTTACGCTATACGTACGGCCATTACCGGAAACAATTTCAGCACAACTCCATGAACCACTCGAAACCTCCTCCTGGCTATAAACCTCAACTTGATCCCCCTTCCTTAGTCTCATACTTCCAAAGATCCTAATTCTAAACAGATTGCAAGCCTGTAAAGATTAAAAAACAAAAAACGCTTTTCACTCATTCAGCAACCCAAAAGTCCACGAACGAAACGAGACAAAACATAAAAACAGTAGTAATCAACATACAGAAAGCACAATAACTACAAAATTCTTCTACACTAAGCAGACGAGAAAAGAAACTTCCAAATTCAAACAGAAGAACAAAACTCCAAACCTGGAAAAAGAAATCAACGTAGAAAACTGACGGAATCAAAAGAAGTCAAATGCGGAATTAAAGTGAACACAAAGCTGAATTCGATTGATTCAATGGTAAAATGAAATCAAACAACAACAACAACAACAACAGCAACAACAACACATTAAGAGGTTTAGAAAGCGATCGATACCTCGAGAGAAGAATCGAGCGGAGTATGAGAATGTTGTGAATCTTGTAAATAAATTCTTCAAATTGAGTGAAAAAAAGAAAAGGGTTTTTGGAGAAATTTATGAGCAAAGAGTAAATTATAAACAAGTTTAAATTCGTAAACCAATTGGGATACGGTAATGGCATCAGTTTTTAAATCTGGGCTTGGGCTATAACCCATCTCTCTCCTATTCAAACTCAATTTTAGATTAACTTATCAATAATAACCACTTTTATTTTTTAAATAATAAATATTTTAATGTCCCTTTAATTATTTCTTCCTATTCTCACTCTTAAATCTTTAGGGTTTTTAAATTTTTAAACTTCAAATTTTATATCTTTTTTACCCAATCAAATTTAAAATTCTTAAATACATAATGGTAATTTCACCTCCTATTTAAAAATATATATATATTTTTTTAAATTTAATCCTCAATTTCTTAATTTTTTAACATAACATTTATTATTTAATATATAAGGGTACTCAAATCTATTTATCTTTTTAAAAATTAAAATTTTGACGTTGACTAATTGAAATTTATTTATTTATTTTTATAAATATTCTCCAAGATTTTCTCGCTTTTATTTCATTCAAACGTATCTTTTTCACTTTTATTTTTTAAATATTAACATTTTTCTAAAATAAAAAATAATATATCTAAAATATCTATAATTTTATCTGTAAAGTCCCTATGACTTAACTGCTCTCTCTTTCTCTCTCTTATATTTATTAATTATCTTTTTTTTAATGCATTGGTTAGCTCCTTTATCTTTTATCATTTAATTATTTATAATTGATATTTTTATTCATTTAATATTTTTGATTTTTTTTATTTATAACCATCCAACACAAATTACAAAAAGGTTGAGTTGGGCTGAAAGTTTTTCTAGTTGTGTTAACTTGACCAATCAGAAAATATAATTTCCAACCGTACATTATTTTTAAATTTTTTATAAATATTAAGAATATTTGATATATGTAACAATTGATACCCATGAGTTAGGATAAATTGATATTTAATTTTTTTGATATTTTAGTTATTAAAGTAATATATATTATATTTAAAAAAAATGAATGACTGTCGACCTAATCCAACAAAAAAAAATGGAAAGTTTAGTTGAGTTGTAAGCCTTGTTTCGATTACCAAACTACTCACTTCGAATTTTTGGTTGATTTAATTTTATTTTACAACCCAATTTAAGTTTGCCCCCATAATTTTGACGCGCGTAACGTTGATCTACTTGTGCCAAATTAAAAATAAAAAACATAAAACAAAAACAGAGGTTGGTTCGTACATTTTTTAAATTGAAAATAATAATAATTAAAAGCACAATTATTAAATATGTTATTTTTTATACCAAGTTTTTTTGGTGTTTTAAAAAAAAAAAAGAAAACAAATTTATTTAGATTGCGACGTGGCAGTCGCGTGTCCCGTAACATCAAGCATGTTTATAACCATACAAAACCGTCCATCGAAAAAGTATACGACGTGTCGTTTTATTTACCCTACGCCTCTCGCGCATTTTAGTCTCACTTCCTTCACGACGACACTAGAACGGCACCGTTTTTGTCCATACATGCGTATGTTAGCAAATGTACAAATTTCCCAACGATTTTGGGCGCGAAAGTCACCACCAGACACCAAGGTCCGTCCGAGGTACTTCAATGCGGGCGGCGATTCAACCATTTTCTCTTCACTGTTCGACTTCCAACAAGTTCATGGCGTCTAATTCGAGCTCTTTGCTCTGGTTTCGAAAGGGCATAAGGATTCACGACAATCCGGCGCTTGAATATGCGGCTAAGAGCGCCAATTTTCTCTATCCCGTTTTCGTCATCGATCCACATTACATGAAGCCTGATCCCTCGGCGTTTTCCCCTGGATCGTCTAGGGCTGGACTGAACCGTATTCAGTTCCTTCTTGAGAGCCTCGTGGACCTGGATATGAACCTCAAGAAGCTCGGCTCGCGCTTGCTGGTTCTTCACGGGGAGCCTGGTGAGGTATTGATTCGCTGCTTGGAAGAGGTATATCTTGTAATTTTTCACATTTTCTCTGAGGATTGAGCTAGAGTAGCTGTTACTGTAGCTTCTGTTTATGGTTATTAGTTTATTATCTGTGGATGCTTTCACTTTCTTGCAGTGGAATGTCAAGAAGCTTTGCTTCGAGTATGATACGGATCCTTACTACCAGGCTTTAGACAGTAGAGTTCAAGTAAGCTTGTTTTGTTTTGTTTGACTGTTTGTTTCTTTAAAAAATATTGGCCAATTATTTTGTAAATCTTGAGTAGGAAGCTGTAAAAGTGTTACTCGTAGTCATTGACGGAGACAAGAAAGAAGAAACTGTTAGGAATCACGACTTTCACAATGGTATGATATTGTCCACTTTGAGCATAAACTCTCATGGCCTCATACCATTGGAGATAGTCCTCAACAATCCTCCCCTTAATCGAGGCTTGACTGTGTTCTCTGGAGCACTCGAATAAAGTACACCCTTTGTTCGACACTCTAGTCACTTTTGACTACACCTTCGAGGCTCACAATTCTTTGTTCGATATTTGAGGATTCTATTGACATGACTAAAGTTTAGGGCATGACTCTAATACCATGTTAGGAATCACGACTCTCCACAATGGTATGATATTGTCCACTTTGAGCATAAAGCTTTGCTTTGGGCTTCCCCAAAAGGCCTATTGGAGATAATATTCTTCATTTATAAGTGCATGATCTTCCACTAAATTAACCAATGTGGGACTCACTTCCAATAATCCTCAACCGACACTTCCCACCGCTTAGTCTGTCCTAAATTTAAGAAGGGTCTATAAAATACTTAAGATCCTTGAGAATTGAGCATTTATAATTTGAACGTTACTTTTCACCATACTTCAAAAATTAGAACGTTAAATTATTACTCTGAGTTTGAACTCTTGACGACGGAAATTTTGTGTGCGTCTGTTTTCTCGCAGAACCATGCGTCTGCTGCTGGGGTTGAAGTCTTCTCTCCTGTGAGCCATACTCTGTTCAATCCGGCAGACATTATTCAAAAGGTTAGTTTAAAAGGTCCAATTTAAAAGCAATATTCTTGTGTGGAATTTGTTCTCAATTAGTTAGTACGATGGTTTAATTTGTAACGATAATTGTTGAGAAGAATGGGGGCAGGCCACCTCTGAGTTATCAATCCTTCCTAAAACTTGCTGGCGAGCCCTCTTGGGCACGTGCCCCTCTGTCTACCACAGTTTCTTCACTTCCTCCTGTTGGCGACACCGGAAGATCTCAGATTTTAGATGTTCCAACAATTAAAGACCTTGGTTATGAAGACATGGAAAAGGTTTGAAGTTTTTTATGTTGTAATATGAATCTGCCGTCTGTTACATATGCAATAAAAATTAGATTTATGCAGGTTGAATGGACTCCTTTTAGAGGAGGTGAAACGGAAGCCTTGAAGAGGCTAGAAGAATCATTGAGTAACAAGGTACAGCTTCATCCCCAAAACTCTTGAAGATTCTAAGCTTCTATCTCCAAGGTCCCTACTTCTTCATATTTCTTTTTAGGATAAGAAGAAGAATATAGCATTAAATTAGCAAACCAACGCATAGACAACCTACTAAATGGATATAGCTGTTTGGGTAAGTCAGTGATGAACGTGTAAGATTTCTGCTAAATCAACTATGAATGTAAAAGCTGCTGGTGTATTATGTTGAATATGATTATATCAATAATCCAATACTCTCCTTCATTTGTGGGTTTGAAAATTTGTAAAAATGCCAACAAGTAGAAATCAATATTAATTGGGGAGAAAATGACACTATACGGGTCCAAACTTAAGATCTTTTACTCTGATATCACGTTAAATCATCATTCAACCCAAAAACTTAAATCGATGAGTGATGATAAATTTAGTTGTATCAATACTCCGATAGTTTCTTAATCGGATTTTTTGCAGGATTGGGTGGCAAAGTTTGAGAAACCCAAAGGTGATCCATCTGCGTTTTTAAAGCCAGCTACAACTGTCTTATCGCCCTATCTGAAAGTGAGTGAATTGTCAAATTCTTTTTATCATCGATTTGTATGTTTGCTATTTGTTTCTCTTTGGTATGTAGTAACGAGCTTTCCCCATTTTTCTTTCAATTTTCTTATCAATTTTTCTGGCAGTTTGGGTGTCTCTCTTCCAGGTACTTCTATCAACGTGTTCAAGATATATATAAAAATGTCAAAGGGCATACAACACCTCCAGTTTCCCTTGTTGGACAGGTTTATTATTGTGCCTATCAGACATCGCAATGTCATGGTGTCTGTCTTTGTAGTAACAAAATTTGTCTTCCTTAACAGCTTCTATGGCGAGAGTTTTTCTATACTGCAGCTTTTGGAACGCCTAATTTTGACCGGATGAAGGATAATAAAATATGCAAACAGGTACCTGATTTTACTCATCATTTCTCTTTGTCTGAATTAAGGACTCTGCCTAATTTTTTTTTTCGTTACAACTTGTTGGCTAGAGAACTAGATATTTTATTATCTCTCACTTCTCCTCTGTGATAAAGTTCTGGTGGTGATTGTGGCATAAAATTGTAGCCTGCATGCATAAAAGTGAATGTATTATATGCTTTTCTATTATTTATGATCTAATATGACGAACACTGATCTTCCACAATGAAACTGGTTCCAGTATTCCAGATCAGCAAAGTTTTATCTGATCTAAAGTTCCATGAATTCTTCTAGTGATTAGCATAAGACGATTATAGAACTCGAGTTTCTCTTTGATTTAAAGATTTTTAAACTGTATCTGTCTCAACCAGCATTGAATTCTTTTAGCTTCCACGTTAAGGATGTGCAAGATTTGGATTTCACCCACTGTTTAAAATCATGATAAAGTAGTAGAGTATTATTTTTTACGATTTATCTCATCTCATTAGTTTTTTTTTTTTAAATTTTAATTAGTTGCTTCTAATTTATTTTTCTTACTTTTTTGTATTTGAACTAAAATTAGATTTTGTTTTAAACAAAATTTTCTTATAACAATTTTTTTCTTGATATTTTTATCAAATTATTTAAAATAAACAAAATATAATTTGTAATTAAAATTCTATAAAAAATTTACATAATTATCTTATACAAAATTTGAATTTAAATATTAATACAAACTCATGCTTAATTGAAATATATGTTTATTTCATAACAATTTAGTATTAATTTACTAAACACTGCAATTGGACTTTCCAGGTTTAAATCTGAAATTTACCCAGCACAAACTTTTTTCATATGACACTGATTTTCTTAAAAGGAAAGCTGACAACAATTATTTCAAAAGTTGTAGCATCCCGAACTAAGCCTAAAGAAGTTGTGAAAAGAAAATTATGATTATTAAAATATCAGGCTTAACTACAGGTGACAAAAGTTGGACCTGGTAGCACTATTTTGTTTACTCAAGGTTGTATGTGCTAAAGTGAATAAAATGAAATTGTAGATACCTTGGAAAGATGACAATGAACTCTTGGCGGCATGGAGAGATGCAAGAACAGGATTTCCTTGGATTGATGCTATCATGGTTCAGGTTAGTCTAGTTTATCCTTTTCCATTACCATCTATACATTTAGGTAGGTGACCTTAGTTCTACATGGCCATAAGATAGCGAAACAGTTGTTTTATTTTTTGGTTGTAGCTTCGTAGATGGGGTTGGATGCACCACCTAGCACGACATTGTGTTGCATGTTTCCTAACTCGCGGAGATCTGGTATGTGTCTTAGCTTTGGAAATGATAGAGCATTGACTTTCTAGTTTATCTTGATGTCATTACTATATTTTCATTTCTCTCTCTCTGGGTTTAGTTTGTTCACTGGGAGAAAGGTCGTGATGTGTTCGAGAGGCTTTTGATTGATTCAGATTGGGCTATTAACAATGGAAATTGGATGTGGTTATCGTGTTCATCATTTTTTTATCAGGTTTGATTTGTTTCTTAGTAACTATCTTGATGTTAGAATCGTAATTTTTTTTTTCTCTTTGGAACTAAATACAACGATAAATTTTTTTCTCATAAAAGTACAGCGTGGATTCTCTACCACCATTATGAGGTAAATGGAATGATACTTGTTACAAGTGCTGAAAGCATTAAGCGAACACACAGCTTTAAATTTGGCGACCAGCTTTTACTTGCTGGATCATCTGAGTCAATTTTTTTTTAATTAATGCTAAATATGGGATAAAAATACCATGACCATGTGAAATATAAATGATAATATTTCATAATTCTCTCTTTTTGTTGCAATAATTCATTTTTACATTTCATGATTTTGTTGGTTGTCTTTGGCTGTCAGTATAATCGTATATACTCTCCTGTCACATTCGGAAAGAAGTATGACCCGAACGGTGACTACATTAGGCATTTTCTTCCGGTCTTAAAAGGTAAGCAAGGGGTTTGTTTGGATACTATTATTAGAACAGTTTTTGTTTTTTAATACAAAACTTTCCTGATGGTTTCTTTGAAATGTTTTCTATAAGAAAATTCTGTTAGTGTAGTATCATTACTGTCTTTCTAGGATAAATTGAATTTACAAGAACACATGCTTGTAAATAGTAGTTTTCAAAAATAGTTTTGCTAAGAATAATATGATTGAAAACAATTTCCCCTGCAAACCATGAATTACTCATGTTTCATGATTGATTTTGTGCTCTATTTTGCCGTTCTGAAATCCAACGTTTGATTGGCAGACATGCCCAAGCAGTACATATACGAGCCATGGACAGCTCCTCTCAGCATCCAAAAGAAGGCAAAGTGCATCATCGGTAAAGACTACCCAGAGCCAGGTTAGTTCTGAGATTTATTTTGAAATGGAAAAAACTTGATTTTCATTGAGAAAAAATGAAAAAAATTCACAAAAAGGAGCTAGACTACAAGAAGGAACTTCAGTCAAGAGAAATAAGACCCATCAAATAGTTACGAACGAAAATAGAGGCCCAAAGAAACTTGAGTCAGTTTGACTATACTTCTGATTATATTTTCGAGGCTAATAATTTCTTTATTCGACATATGAGGATTCTATTGACATGACTAAGTTAAGGGCATGACTTTGATATCATGTTAGGAACAACGGACCTCCACAATGGTATGATATTGTCCACTTTGAGCATAAACTCTCCTTACTTTTCTTTTGGTTTTTCCAAAAGGCCTCATACAAATGGTGATGGTGTTCCTTACTTATAAAACCCATGTTATTCCTCTCAATTAGTCAACGTGAGACTATTCCTCTCAATAATCCTCAACAAAGAGATGCCAAGGGAGGTATGTAGTCTTATATGATTGAGTGCAGAAAGCAATAAAATCAAGTATGGAATTTGGGTTCTCAAGAAAGTAATTGAAATATTCTCACGAGCTGCCCCAGAATTTCTAGGCTTATCTATTAGGAGACAGGTAAAACGATAATTTTTTATAACACAGATCGAGTTATGCTGCATCTTCTTAAAGTTAGAATTCATTTACTTTTAGTCGATCATATTTGATTCACCAACTCAATCACTCAAGTCTACTGTTTTTCCTTTTCAGTGGTATCACATGATATAGCTACCAAAGATTGCAGGAGGAAGATGGCTGAAGCATACGAACTAAACAAAAGATTGAATGGTATGATAAGTGAAGATGATTTGGAGAACTTGAAACGAAGTTTAGATGAGGAACAAAGCCAAAAGGTTCAAACGAAACGGAAAAGACAAACCCTCATTGACTGGATTCAAGCACCATAGTTATCTCCCAGGTTGCCGGAAGTTAAATGGAGATCACTGATGAAGATTAGTAGCTTAGCACTCACAAAAGCTCTTTAACTTACTGAAGATTCCCCGTCACTGTAGAATCACAATGACCCGAACTAATGTTTGTCATTTTTGCCTTTTTATCTTAATAGGAGACTTTGAGCCATGGGACATGGAGCCTGATGCCTAGATCTAGACATATATTTGGAAGATATTTCCTAAAAATAGGATAGAGATATACATAGGAGAGATTTGGTAATTTGACAGGAATATATTTGTTAGATTATATCTGTTTAAATATTTGGAAGCTATATTTAGTAAATTTCTCAAAATCTACTTCTCTTCCTTCTCTCTTGCTGTACAAATAAGTAAATCATCAATATAAAACTTGCAGCCAATATTCCTCCTTGTATTTTCTCTGTTCTTTGTGTTCATCTTGATCTCTCCTGTTGTTTGTATTCATCTTGATCTCTCCGGTTGTTTGTGTTCATCTAGTGTTTGCGTTGTTGAGCGATCCTAACAATTGGTATCAGAGCTAACAACTGGATTGGCATTGGTATCAGAGCTAACAAATTGGTATCGACAGTTGTAGTATTGTAGAGACAGTTATTTTTTTCTTTGCTGAAGCTTACAGAGCAAAGAAAGGAGGTGGAAAAGACATAACAGACTACCCTACTGAAGCACACCCTCAGTACGACAGTCCCCTCTCGTGTAGGTTTCCCGAATACCATGTGGAACATCTTCAATCAAGATTTCCAGTTCCTCTGCATCAATTGCTAATTTACTTGGTCCATGGGCAGGGTGATTCGTGTAGCCTTTACACCATTTGGAGGGGCAAACGGTGAAATGGGAACGAGTAAGCAAATTTCTGCGATAATGATTCCTACCTCAATTTCATTGCCTGCATTGTCGTGAATTAATTTGATAATTCAAAATTGAAGGTTGCATCGATGGAATGTAAACCCCCTCCATCACAATGTTTAAAGCATCATGGATAGCTATGACTTCCATTACATCCACATCAAGCAAGAACCGGAAAGGCTTGAAAAAGGTCAGCATTCTCTCCCTCATTTCATTTCGAAATGCAGCACCTATACTACTTCGTTGAAGTACTTGGACTTGATATTTTGTGTGTATGTGGAGTCTGATGGACAATTCATTTCTCCATATGCATTCACTCTTCATTGAATTACAACTATTTTTCTAATCATGCCAGATGATTTCATCTTTCGTAATCGCCCTTATCAGGGGAATACTCCAAATTATATTAGCATCTGACTCTAAATATTTGCTTTACAGCGTTCTTCTATTGACCATTAGAATCAATAAGCTTAGCCACCCTTCTAAAATTTCCATATTCAGTAGGACATATAATCTTAAGAGTGGATGGTCTAGGCATCCAACAACCCATTTATCTGATTCATTTACCATATCTTATTCCCCAACAAGTGTTTTTCACAAGGTCTCTTTCCCACATCAGGATTTTCCTTACAAAGCATGTGGTTCTTCTAGACTTACCCTCCAAAAAAAGAAGAGATCCATAAGTAGTTTCATTTCAAGATTTGACATATTAGAGACATTGATCTCTAGTCATTACTTTCAACCAATGAATTTATAGGACGAAAATTTGACGGTCTTAAAGAGAACTGATTCTGGAAGTTGAAAATTTGACTAATTAATTAGAATTGTTTACGAAAAGAATTTTTAGAACCTTGAAACGTAGCCTTTAGTTACAATATATTCTTATAAAACGCTTTAAACAAACTCTGAAACAATTTCATAGTATCATTAAAGAAGATGGATGATCTGTGCAATATTGTAGCTTTTTATCCCTGTTCCAAGAAAAATCATTGCCATCTATATTTTTGTGTTAACTCAAGGTCTGATGTTTATATCATTAAACACTGGTAACTGACACGAAATCAGCTCACAACTTAGATACATAAACATTAATATAGCTAAGTTAAAGGCAAAAATCTATTAGACACAAAATTATAGTTCAAGAGCTATGCTAGAACCCTTTTAAAATATAGAAGATTAGACCGAACTGAAGAAAATCATCTGGCAACCATAATAGAGACTGACATGTTATTCGAAGAACGTATTTCTGTTGTTGATTCTGATTTGATCTCTGTGCCATCTATCATCCCTTCCAATTTGGCGTTCTGGGTGATGAAAAATGGAGGCTGTTTAGGCAATGGAAGTTGAGTAGTATCATTAAGAATCATGGAATGAACATCAAGCATGGTAGGTCTATCTGCTGGCATTTGTTGGACGCATAGAAGACTAACATGGATGCATCTTAGAGCTTTTTGTTTCTGATCGGAGTTGTACAAAGTTGAATCAATCAGTTCTTCTCCTCTGCCTTCCATCCACAGTTCCCATGCCTGAAAAGAATTCACTCCACTTCTTCAATACTTTAATTCCTTAAGCACTTCTTAATTAGACTAAAGATAAAGAAAAAGACCGAAGATGCATAGATTTCCCTTCTTTGCTACTTACATGTCCTATGAGATTGATAGGCCGTCCAACGTCATAATTGTTGTAGTTTTTTTGAGCTGTTATGATCTCTAATAACAGCACTCCAAAGCTGTAGACATCTGATTTTATCGAGAAAGTACCGCCCATTACAAATTCAGGTGATATATAACCACTGCAATGTTTGTGTACCTCGAGTAAGTTTTATCCACTATGTAAAAGCATACAAAAAGACAACTTATTAAGCTTTTTGATATTGACAATATTTAATATGATATCGACTTAACTTTTTAGCCTAACGGCGATTAACAAAAGAGTATTGAATAATAAATTTGACTGAATTCACTTACTATGTACCAACAATGTGACTAGTATTTGCTTCTTGTTCCGTGGGCTTAAAGATTCTAGCCATGCCAAAATCCGATATTTTTGCATTCATTTCATCATCAAGCAAGATGTTGCTAACTTTTAAATCTCGATGAACTATTCGTAATCTAGAATAGGTGTGAAGGTAAAGTAGTCCTTGAATTATCCCTTGGATTATGTGCAGTCGTTTGTCCCAATCTAGTACTAAATTTCTCACTGGATCTGTAAATTCAACGACGTGTTAGAAAGAAAGAAATCTCGAACCATGCATTTATACAAGTGTTTAAAGCTTGCCTAATTCACTAACCAAAGAGGAAGGAGTCAAGGCTTTTGTTGGGCATGTACTCGTACACCAATAATCTCTCTTCTTTATGAATGCAGCAACCAATAAGCCTAACCAGATTAGTGTGTTGCAGTTTGGCAATCAGCATGGCTTCATTCTTAAACTCCTCTTGTCCTTGTCCGGAATTCTTTGACAGTCTCTTAATAGCAACTTCTTGGCCATCATCCAAACTTCCCTACACAACTGAACTCATTCAGTTCTCTTGAGAATATTAACTCATTTTGTTCAAACTTTTATATTACAATCTTCTTTTTGTTTCATATTTATACTAATCATTGTTTGCACTCATAATATGTGATCTTTAACTTATCATTTTTATTTTATAAATAGTTTTCTTATGCTACATTGAAAAGAAAATGATACGTACCTTATAAACGGGTCCAAAACCACCTTCTCCCAGCCTACAATTGTCAGCGAAATTATTTGTTGCAGAAACTACATTTTCAAATGTGAAGAACTGCAGTTCGGAGTTCTTTATATCTCTTCTCTGCTTGTTCTTAGTTTTCAGAATGTTAGAACTATTAGATTTGGCCCCCATTTGTTGTAGAAAATTTTGATGCTCTGAATCCTTCCTCAGTTTTCTTATAGCTGTAGATTAAAGCGAATGAGTGCACTCAATTCATGCATTCATAAGACATCCAAGGAGAGTTTTTTGATTTACCTTTGTGTATTTGTGTTTTCCATTTGAGATAGAAAATAAAACACAATAGGAGAAGAGTTGTAGGTACTATTACACCGATTGTTACTTCCAACCATACCCTTTTTTTTCCTGCAGGAACTAAGAATCCATATCCAGTTGTGAGGAGTTTGAATAAACCAATTGAAAACAGACAAAATATTAACACAATTCTGAAAGTTGAGGAAATTCTAAGTATTTGGAGTAACCAGCTTACCTTTCCCTTCAGTCTCCTGAATGGACCAAATAATCCGCCTGCTTCCCTTCCCAGGAACAAACATTGCTCCCACATTCCATGTCTCACAGCCAGTGCCTTCTTCATTCGTAGAACTAAAAGCTATGCAACCACAGCTTGAAATGCATATCTTTTCACAATCATAAATTGTGAGATTCTCACTGTCACTGTATCTCAAACTATTTCTCTCCATGTTACCAAATCTCTGCGTGGTCGAAAATCGTTTCGGCGGATTTCGACATTCTGGTACTTTGTGCTGCTTCTTCCCCACACACCCATCTCCAGAAACACCCTTAGCCACCTCAAACAACTCGTTCTCAAAATAGGGACATTCAACTTTCAAATCCCACTTACTCCCCACCAATCTTCCATCGTTTACCAATCTCAACCGGGGTTGAATTTCAATCACTCCATTGTTCAAGTTGGAGGTTGAGTAATTGAAGAAGGTCTCATTCTCATTCGAAAATCGCCTGAACACGAATTCTTGATTGTTGATGCTTGAAAGTTCTTCTGAGAATTCAAACCGGCCATCCCGCCAGTTTCCACTAGTCCAGAAAATAGCTCCTCTATGTAATAGCAGTAACTGGTTTGTATTGTTGGGATTCATTGTGAGTGTGAAAGACCCTGATAGAACAGAATAATCTCCTCTTTGTGATGTTATAGACCAAGTAGATCCAGTTTTATGATTGATCCCAATTTTCATCCCAGGTAGAAGAGTGTCGGTTGGATGATCAAAGCTCTGCCATAGCTGTTGCTTGATTGACCCATCAGGATTCAACACACCTAATATAAAATTGCCATTGTCGAGTAGAATGGCGCTGCTGTTCATGGGCTCTTCAGCTTCATAGAGATAGAAACTATAGGCATGTCCATTTCTTTGTTTAGGTACAATCTTCAAGCTGCCGTTGCTGTCGATTGTGAGACAGGGCATCCCAAAATCTCTGGGAAATGCAAAATTTGGATTGGCTATCCACACTGGGTTCTTTGGATCTCCTTCATACCAAATGGCTATGTGACTGTTGTTGAGTAGACTAGGACTGTAAAACCCGAGGGAAAAAGCCCCTGTGGCTGAGATTAGCCAAGACCCAGGTGTTAGTTCCTGGCCTTGTGTCAATACATCAGATTGAGCGTTTGAAAACGCTACAAGCAAAAGCAGGATGATGAAGCAATCAAAGGGAGTTTGATTCCAAGTCGCCATGGCCATTCTCTGATGAAATCCTTGAGATTAACCTTTTGGTTTTGATTGTGTTAATGGTGTTTATATTTGATTCTGCCATTTCCATTGAGGAAGAAGGTTTGTGGATTGGGTGATGAGGGAGTGGAATTGACCTGTTCTAGTTTCG
The DNA here is from genome assembly GCF_002806865.2 of Cucurbita pepo subsp. pepo. Taxonomy (NCBI): domain Eukaryota; kingdom Viridiplantae; phylum Streptophyta; class Magnoliopsida; order Cucurbitales; family Cucurbitaceae; genus Cucurbita; species Cucurbita pepo. The sequence goes on along the minus strand of NC_036654.1, from coordinate 4,880,703 downwards.
ACGAAGGAGGTTGGACACCGTTGATGAAACTCAGCTTCCTTATTGGCGTATAGAGTCAATGTCACTAAGATTATTCAATACAGAGCTCAAGTAGGCTTAGTTATCAACTTAAAACAACAAACCATCCTCAAAAACCATATTGACTCTTTTCATGGGTGACTCATAGCAAACTCAATCATTTTTAAGATTGAGGATCCAATCATTTCAAGAGTTATGAAATTTTGAAAAACACATCTCTCCCACTACGAATAAATTTAAAATTAGATTACTCAACTCTCTTTTTATGCACGTATACAGTACACATAGAAATACATACCACAATTTTATTAATTTTTTTTTATTTCAACGATATGAATCTTGGACCTTTTATAATGTCTAAAATCATAATTATTATCTCATCTAAATTTCATTTGAATTAGATTATTCAATTTTATTTTGAGAAATTTCAAAAAAGTCTACTTGATGTCTTTTTCTTTTTTTTTTTTCTAACTTTTAAATTTGGTCATGGAAAGAAAAAATGTTTGTTAAATTAATACTTTTATATATGGTTCTGTCCAAGAGCCAAACCGTGTTGATGTGAAAGGCACGTATTGACTGAGAAATATGAATTCAATAATCATACCTAAACAGCATTAAGCATTATAAATTAAAGAATACCCCAAAGTTGGAGCCGGCCAAAATTAAACTTTTTGGTTCACATTTATCAAAAAAAAAAAAAAAAAAAAAAAAATTTTTTGTATGTTTTGATTCACTATCACTTTGGTCTAAAGGGTTTATTTTGATTAAAATTTCAAAATTTATGTTTAACCGAATTAGAGCAAAGATGCTCAACTATTCTTTTTACGAGTCCAAGAACAAACTCAATCTTTTCTACAATTCATGATCAAACCGTTACAAGTATTGAAATTATTTAAAAATTTTGGTATTAGGTGTGGTTTATTTTATTATGACCAGGTCATTTGAGGCAGACCTTGTTTCTCTTTTATGAAGGAATGTCTCCAAACTCACTTACTTTCTTCTCCCCCATTCACCTTGACAGACTTTCTTTCTTCTCTCACATCCACTCTTCCCTACACCTTCTTCCTTCTACTATGAAGCCTCCACAATGTCACCAACACTAGTTTAATACAATTTCACTTATTTTGCTATACGCTAATTTAGGAGTTTCTTTTTTTTTTCTTTCTTTCTAAGAAATAATAATCGAATCAATGTTACATCGAGAGACCTTGGTCCCGAGTAGAGGTAAAATAGGTTCCGAGTAGAGGCAAGGTTGAGCTTGGCCTAGTGCAGAGGTAAGTCAGTTGTGTCGCAAACGATTGAACATGGACTGTAACGGATCAAAAAAAAAAAAAAAATTTGTGGTAGTTGGCGAGACCGAAAACTCCGACGCGCCGGAGTTTCGTTCTCACACGACCCACGAGCCTCGCCAAACTTTGGGGGTCACCACAACAACAGACCCCAATCCTCAGTCAAACCACCTGCAAGGAAGAAAACGAAAAAATTTGAGAGTTTGAGGAAGAAACTGACGACGCTCCGGCGAAGCCAACCGTACGAAATCGACTTCGAAACCTCTCATCTACAACACGAAAATAATCCTAGAGACCTTTACACACACTAGGGATAGATTTTGACGTTGCATACACGTCGTACACCGTCGGAGAAGGAAGACAGAACATCGAGTTTTCGAAACCTCTCAGATCTGGGAGTCTCATACCTTTTCGAGCCAAAATAACACCATAAACGGGATTAGGGGAAAGAGGGGACTCGGGAACGAAAGGAGAAGGAGGAAAACGGACATTAGAAACGGCGTTACCGAGGAAAGAGAGAGATCACTAGAAAATTTCAAATAACCGAGCGAAGAAGACGAAGTCTGACCCGAGGTCGGGACCCTGCGACCTGAACTGAGTCCAACCCACTCCAGTCCAAACCTCGGCCGACGACACCCCGCGGCCCAGACGCCTCAGCCAAAACCAGAAAGCCCAATTACGGCCTAACCCATTAGCCGCGACCCGAGACAAAAAATCTAACCGACTTGAGACCCGCAAGCCCAATCAATACTCGACGCTGACGGCCAACCCACCTGCAACAGTTTCCTTTCAGCCCAGGCTGGTTCACCACTCGTGGTCAGCCCAGACCCGCGATTGCAACTCAAAAACTCGCGCCTCGGCCCGACTTCGAATAGCACACATGGCCGCTTCTGGTACAGCCACGTGGCAGTATCTGGCGCAAAACTCCCCTCGGCTCCGGCGGAAGCTAATCGGCTCCGACGGCTTATTCGGCTCGGGAATTCTATTTCTGACCTGTTCGGCATCGTTCCGACCCTCTCGGACTTGATTTCGACCCCGTTTAAGGTAAAATAGATCATTTTAAGGCCGTATTTCACAAATTCAAGATGGAAATTAATTATGTTTGTGAAATACTAACGAAGGTGTTGAATGATCCAATAGGAACCAACCACCAACGGAAGTGTAGGACGTATACGAGGAGCTAGGAGCTTACGTTTAAATTTTAGGGAGTACTTCGGCTAAGGCCTACCAAGTAAGTGCTCATCCGTCGTAGGTTACACGTTGTATGTTGTTTGTCGGCACGTGCCCATGTATTCGCACGTGTCATTAAATTGTATGCTAGACTGTTATACTTGAATAAGAACGCTTGTGAAATGTGAATGTATGCTGTGTATGAAGTGATGTGTTGTGCTTGTGACGTTTATGATATGTATGGATGATTTTGGCATGAATGGTACAATAATTTTGAATGTAAACAGCATGAAATGTATGACATGAAATCACGATAAACTGCATGAAATGTAACCCCGTTAGGATTATGTATGATACGTAGACTGAAAAATGAGAAATGATATGTTAAGCATGAAAGATGATAGTGAGGTTATATTCATTAATGATAAAAGTAGAAATATTGGGGACCTCATGCATTATGTGTGCTCATGGGGGGATACCCCTATTCCATCACGAGGGTACGGACGCGTACATCCAAGGGCAGGGGTACGATCGTTATGTTTTGCATAGCACTGCCGTGATGGTTACTAGTTCTAATGGGTGTCCGACCTAATGAGCTCCTAGAGTATGCTCGCCCGGCAAAGAAAGTGGCCCAGCGGTGTGCGAACTGACTGGTGAGCCCATACTCGTACGTATGGGCTGTGTGTAGAGTATATGGTACACATCCAAATTACCCATTAGAACAACACCGTAGGAAGATAGATTGAAAGATAGGTTCCATCATCTCATTTGCATGTGATTGTTGCATAACCCCGATAGGGGGTCACTTACTGAGTATTCTAGAAATACTCAAGCCTCGTGCTACCACATTTTCAAATAAAGGTAAGGCACCCATGTGAGACCGGCGGTAGCATCGCACATCCCAGGATCGTGGCACATGCATAAGATAGTTGTTTTCCATTCGTAGTATAGGTTAGTATAGGTTGAATTTCATTTTCATTCATAGTATAGGTTAGTGTAGGTTGAATTTCCGCTTGCATCATTAGTATAGGTTGAATTGTAATCGCATTAATAAATCATATGTTAGTATAGAACATATATTTCAGAGTTGCCTTTCCTTCCCTTGTATTCGTTATTCATGAGGTAATAAAAGACAAACTTATGTCGCATTTATGATAAGAGCTTCCGTGTTTAAAGTATAGTAATGACCTTAGATTAAATATAATTTAGGGTCATTACCGTTGGTATCAAAGCCAGGTTATAGATCTTGTAGACTTGCCTACGAAGTAGGCTTGACATGTTCCACGGTCCAATCGCCGATGCTTCGTAGCTCTCAGGTACAACTTGCGTAGGATGGGAGATGAATGGACATTTTTGTGATATATTTAATGTGATTGGCTTTAAATATTGAGTGTCATGATACTGAATGATTTTATGCTATGATGTGATCTTGTGTCAATGCATGTCTTTATGTTATGACATTTATGTTTTCTTTTCCTTGAATGATATAGTAGAATGTAAGTAAGGTTATAAGTAAATCATAGACTTAGATAGAATTATTTTCTTGGTTTCTAGAACCATGTCGCACAGAGGGCGTAGAAGAGGTAGGAGAGGGAGAGGACGACCTCCCATTAGGAGATGGGGAAGAAGAGAAGCCGAAAGAACCTCTTCCCAAGAAGGGTCGACTACTGGACCCTACGCACTCGAACTACCATCGAGGGAACCTTCCCTACAAGTTGCACCCCCTCCTGAAAACGCACCCCTCTTACAAGCTATACCCCCTCTTGAAAACGCACCTCCCCCACAAGCTGCACCCCCTCCTGAAAATGCACCTCTCCCACAAGCTGCACTACCTCCTGAAAACACACCGCCCCCTCAAGCTGCACCATAGGCTGGATTGGACCTCGCCACACAAATGGTTTTGGAGTCACTTGAAATGACGATGCAAACAATGTTGGCCACACAATAGGCCACATTGTTAGCTACGCAACAAGTCGCAGCAATGGCTATGGAACCAGCCAATGCGACGGCCACACAACCGGTCGATGCAGCGTCCACACAACCGGCCAAAAACCCGCAACCGGACAGGGGGACGAGTTGGTTAAAAGACTTCAGACAGCATGACCCCCGTCCATTAATCGGTTCAAATGAAGATCCCACAGTAGCTCATATGTGGATCGCAACCATGGAAATGACCTTTGAATCAATGAGATGCCCTAATGACCATAAAGTAGCGTGCGCGGCATATGTACTGTAAAAAGATGCAGAAGTGTGGTGGGCGGATAATAAACAGAATATCAACCCGAGAGAGGGGATCACAACGTGGGAAACCTTTAAGGAAGCCTTCCTGAAATACTACTATCCAAAGGAAACCCGTATAAAAAAAACAGCAAGAATTTAACCACCTGACCCAAGGCAAACGCGCGGTGGATGATAAGGCAACCCTAATCCTCAGCCTAACGATCCAAGCTTTTGTTGAAGCAAGAACCCTTGAATCAAAGTAATTAACACCTCCTTATACAAAATTCGGATCAACCAAGAGATAGGCTAGAATTAGATTACCTTTTACAATCGAAAATCTAGAAGCAAGATTTGGAAACCTTGTTCTAAATTGAGTCACTCCACAATCGAACTTGATCAAAGCTTGATTGAATGACTCGGATGCAATTCTACCACAAGAATTGCTCGAAACTTATAAATGACAAAATTGATGCTCAGATTTCGAAGGAAAATGTCTCAGTTTGAGATCTGAATTACATTCATCCACGAATCTGATTTTTTACCTAACATATTGTGGGTATTTATAGTCTCCCGACAAAAGACGTTTGTGGCCGGGATTTATTCCCGATCCCCTTTAATCTCCACAAAAGACGAAGTCAAATTGACCATTTGACCCTTCCATAATTTATGAAATTAAAAAGAATACATTGCAACAAATGTTGATGTGTGTCTAGGGAGACAAATTTGAAATCAATTGAGTTTTTCCCAAATAGTTCCTTGAATAAAAATCATCACCCCTTTTACTGCTTCACTCACAAAAATATTAAAAAGAATAGGAAGCAAATCAAGTGGATTAAATCCATAAACGACCAGAATAATCACCTCCTTTTGCAGACTGCTTCACTCACAAAAAATATTAAAAAGAATAGGAAGCAAATTAAGTGGATTAAATCCATAAACTCCTAGAATAAGTCAGTAACATGTTTTTGCATGATCCATTTTGTAGCATGCAATAAAATGAGTCATTTTAATAAATCTATCTACCAACAAAAATACAGTTTTTACCCTCTTTGGTGTGCAGTAACCCAATTGCATGATCAATTGAGTTTGTTAGATACATTCAAAGGAGTATACAATCCATTTGGTTGTGATCTAGATTTTGCCTTCTTTGCGTTTAAAACATTTGCTACAAAACCTATGGACATCGTGCTTCATCTTCGGCCAAAAGAAGTGTTTATGCAACATCTTATAAACTTTATTAATCTTAAGATGTCCCATTAAGGTATTACCATGTGCTTCTCTCAAAAGTAAATCTTTTATAGAACATTTAGGAATACAAAGTATAAACAATTTATGAAACAAATAATAATCACCCACCGCTTTTTTTTGCAAGACAAGATACATAAATAGTTTTGAAATCTTAGTTATCTCTATATAATTATGTAGTAGGCTCAAATCCAAGAATTTTTGCACTAAGAGAAGGGGAGAGATCGTACATTTTAGATAACACATCAGCTACCATATTATCCTTACCTTGCTTATATTTGATATATATGAAAATGTTTCAATAAATTTCACCCACTTTACATGTCTACCGTTCAATTTGCTTTGACCCTTCATGAAAGTGGATCACAAATTCTCTAGGCAATAAGTAGTGTTGACACACATGCAATAGATGAACTAAGCAAATAATTCTTTGTCATAGGTACGATATTTCAATGCCCCATTTAGTTTTTCACTAAAATACATTAAGGGCTTTCCATCTTGAATTAAAACGGCACTTATGCCCAAACCACATCCATCCCATCCAATTTCAAAAGTTTTATCAAAGCTAGCCAAAACAAATAATGGTGGCTTAATTTCTTCCTAAGAAAATTGAATTCATTCTCTCGCATTTTCCCATTTAAAATCAACATTATTTTTCATCCGGTCATTCAATGGTGCAGCTATGGTACTAAAATCCTTTATAAATCTCGTATAAAAGCCCCATAAAAACTTTGAACTTTACTTCACTTTTTGTGTTAGCACATCCCTAATGACTTTAACTTTCTCTTTATCTACTTCTACTTAAACTTCTACTTTGTTTATATAAACTATAAAGCCAGGAAAGTGAAATTATTCTATGCAAAAACTACACTTATTAAAATTAAATTCCTCTATGTATTACATGTGTAATCAAAACTAACTTAACATGCTCCACATGCTTAATCAAAATCTTCAAATAAGTTATAGTATCATCAATATAAACAACATATTTTTCCAGATATTTTCTCAAAACATTATATATTAAGCGCATAAATGTACTAGGAGCATTAGTTAACCCAAAAGGCATAACAAGTCATTCATACAATCCAAATTTAATTTTGAAAGTTGTTTTCCATTTATCTCCTACATGCATTCTAGTTTGATGATATCCAGATTTCAAAATAATTTTTATAAATAGACATGAATCATGTAATAAATCAAGCATATCGTCTAGCCTAGAAATAGGATGTCGAAACTTTATAGTGATTTTGTTGATGACTCTATTATCCATGCCCATGCGCCAAGTTTCATCTTTCTTTGGCACCAATAAGTCTCATATAGAACATGGACTCAAACTTTCTCGTATATAGCCCTCTTCCATGAGCTTCTCCAGTTGCCTTTGAATTTCTTTTGTCTTAGTTGGATTGACTCGATAAGCTGGCTTATTAGGAATGACAGCCCTTGGAATGAAGTCTATTTTATGTTCAATACCTCTAATGGGAAGTATTTCTTTATCTTGAAACATGTCTTCAAATTCTTGTAAAAGAGTTTGAAAAACACTAGGCAAACCCAAGTTGTTATAGTTAGAGACCAAAAATCCTCCATTGTACATACGTACAAAGATTGATTTTTGTGAAAACCTCTTCACCTCTCCAAAGGTAGCCAAACAACTCTCTTTCTTTCTTCTTCAATTTCATCTTTTTTTTCATTCTTCTTTTTTTCTCTTTTGATTTTTCTCTAATTTTTCACTGAACTCTTTGTTTTTATTCCAACTCTTTTTCCTCAAACTCTTTCTTTTTTTCCTCCAACTTTAATCGATCAGCAAATACATTTGCAGAACTCAAAGGTACAAGTGTGGTTTTTCTACCATCTCTTACAAAAGAATACCTATTCAAATAGCCATCATACATAACCCTCCTGTCAAATTGCCATGGTCAACCAAGCAATATGTCTCTAGCATGCATTGGTAACACATCACAAAGAACTTCATCCTTATATTTTCCCAAAGTAAAAGATATTGAAGCTTGGGAAACTACCTTCATTGTTCCACTATCATTGAGCCATTGGAACTTGTAAGGTTTAGGATGATATTGAGTTTGAATTTGCATCATTTTGATCAACATGATACTTACTACATTGATGCAACTTCCACTATCAATGACAAGACTACAAGCAGTTCCCTTGACTAAACACCATGTGTGAAATAGGTTGTCTCTTTGATCATCGACATCATTCTCCATAACTTGAGTTTTAAAAAGTCTTCTTGTAATAAGTGTCAAATGAATTCCATCTTCCAGTTCCTCTTCATTCTTTTAGGCTTCTTCAACTAGATCATTGATCTCCCCTCCAATTTTCTCGTCTTGGTTCATGACTGTACAAACAGTAGTTATATATGCTTAGGACCTCACACACTCAACTCACTGATTTTACACTTAGGAATACTCGTGTTTAACACACAAAGGTAGACTATTTGAGAAAGTGACTAATTTATGGTCAACGTAGGTAATATGGATAAAACAATTCTGATAGTAGCGAGCTGTTCTAGACAATCAAGACAAGGTAATTATGTAGTAACAACAAAATAAAACAAGAAATGTACAAATAAATAAGAGACAAATATATTTTTGGATATAATTGCACACTGAAAAAAATGAATTCTAAAGAGAATGTTCGTGAAGATTTGAGAAAGATCTAACTTTCCTTTTTACAGAATTCGGGAAAATTTGGAAGTTATCTTGTAGTTTAAATGATGAAAGAAAAATATCGAACACAACAATTCTAGATTTATATGCTTTACGAAAAATGATAATTGAAATTTATTTGATCTTCAAATAAACGTGCAAATGGTCTCATGATAAGGATTTATAAATATCATATTAAGAACAATATGATAAGATTTTTTTTTTTCTTTTTTCTTTTCAAGATCTAAATATGATCTTAAGAGAACAATAAGAACACAGTGGAAAGATAATGAAGAACGGTGGAAATGCAGCAAGAAAATAAATGAATAGATTTAAAGAAACGATAAGTAATAGCAGAAATGAAAGATAAAATCAATTTTAAAGTCGACACAAAGATGTAAACTTGCTATGATACCAAATTGAGAATGCAACCCTAATCCTCACCAAGCTTTTGTTGAAGTAAGAACCCTTGAATTAAAGTAATTAACACCTTCTTATACAAAATTCGGATCAACCAATAGATAAGACTAAAATTAGATTACCTCTCAACATCAAAGATCTAAAAGCAATATTTGAAACCTTAGAGAAATTAATACCTCATAAAAAATTCGGATCAACCAATAGATAAGGCTAGAATTAGATTACCTCTCAACATCAAAAAACTAAAAGCAAGATTTGAAACTTTGTTCTAAATTGAGTCACCCCACAATCGAACTTGACCAAGGCTTAATTGAATGACTCAGATACAATCTATCACAAGAATTGCTTGAAACTTAGAAACGACAAAGATGATGCTCGAACTTCAGGGAGAAAGTCTCAACTCGAGAGATCAATTTCATTCATCATAAATCTGCCTTTTATATAATAATTTGTGGGTATTTATAGCCTAACTTTCAATTCTTCAAATGCCCACTAAAAAAGTTAGTGGCCATAATTTAATCCCTGTCCCTTAAATCTCAACAAAAGAAAAGTCAATTTGACCAATAACTTCCACCCTTTTGCTCATTACAAGAATTATGAAATTAAAAATAATAAATAAAGTTTTCTAACAACTTATCAATCAAGTGCAATTTATAGCAACTTCATCTCCTACTTCAATCGTGCAAATATTCATTTATGAAGATCCAAATGATCGTTTCTCAATCAAATCAGCTTGTAACACATGAAATAATGGTTGAACCGAGTCTATCCAATTTTCTAGATGAAGAATGAATGCTTGTTGAATCTTCTTGGCCTTGGACCGTGTAATAGGTCTAGTTGGAACATTTAGAAAACCGTTATTCTTATCAAATACAAACACAAGCCTTACATCTATTGGGATAAGAAGAATGCTAGGTATCACTCAAGGATAATGGACCAAGATCCTCAGACTCAAAACCTAGACCTCACACGGTAAAACATGATCATGACTCAGACTACATCACTTAGAATGTAAGAAGCCTTAGATGTAGGTTTTAAGACTTCGCTACTTGAAACATAAGAAGCCTTGAGTGTAGGTATTTAGACTATGTTGTTTGTAACAAATCCTTGGACATAGATTTTTAGACCGTATCGTAGGAAACGCATGGAACCTTGGATGCGGGTTCATACTATGTCGCTCGGAATGCATGAGGCCTTGGACGTAAGTTTTTAGACTACGATACTTGGAACGTAAGAAACCATGAGCTAGGTATTTAGACTATGCCGCTTGGAACGTATGAAGCCTTGGGCATAGGTTTTCAGACTGTACCGCAAGGAGCGCATGAAGCCCTGGATGCGGGTCCAGACTACGTCGCTTGGAACACATGAAGCCTTGGACGTAGGTTTTCAGACTACGCGCTTGGAACGTAAGAAGCCTTGAGTCTAGGTATTTAGACTATGCCATTTTGGACGTATGAAGCCTTAAGCATAGGTTTTCAGACCGTATCTCAGGGAACGCATGAAGCCTTAGATGCGGGTTCAGACTACATTGCTTGGAACGCATGAAGCCTTGGATGTAGGTTAAGATTGTGTCGCTTGGAACATATGAAGCCTCGGACATAGGTTGTAAGGTTCATGACTTGTACCGTAAATCATAGGGTGAGTATCTTTGAGTATCTTGGAGAACAAAACGAGAATAGAACAAGAACATAGAAAATAACCAAAAACAAGACAACCGTAAAAAACTAGAACATGAATTAAGATTCAAGTTCTGAAGATAAGAACCCAGAACTATAGTACTAAGACCTTAGATCAGAATGATGGCTGAGACCTCAAAAATCCAAGAACTAAGGTCCTATGGCTATATCATGACAAGAACTTGTAACTCAGGAACAAAACCTAAGTTTCTAAGTAATTGCAACAAGAACCAAAACAAGTTAAAGAGTGTGGTACCCTAGTATAGCAAGGACACGATTAATAGCCGACAAATAGGCTACTTATTGAGCCTTTGTACTCACTCCATGTTTTACAGGTAAAAAAACAGCTGGCCGAGGTTAGGACGTGGATTTGGAGTAGGCATCATACAGAACTACACCACTTTTTAAGTGTCTTCGTGTTTTTAAGTCTTTAACAAGTGGCGGGTTGTGACAATCCGGTTGTGGCATCATGGGTTTCACCATGTTTAACCAGATTCTGGTGATTGGAATTTCCACTTGGATCGTGCATTTTAGCCCTAGATCTAACCTAATGTTTACTTGAAAGTTGTAGATCTTTGTTTCTTATGTGAAATCATAGAGACAAGAATCGTGCTTTAATTTCTAGAAATAATGGAGAATTTTGGGGTTTAAATTTCTGATTTTTTTTTTTGTCGATGAACGCACAACTAAAATTGGAATCCTTTGATTTACTGACTTTCAACTCTCAGGTTCTTTATGAAAATGGTTCAAAATTACTCCACAAAGAAGTTGGAACCAGAATGAAGCCTTTCTAATTTCTTTCTTTTTAGGTGTTATAAAGTTGTGTTCTCATAAATTCTATAATAGAGTCTAGCTAGTAGAGATGGTTCACGATTGATTAATACAGTACGGATCCGGGAGATCCTCTAGTATGACTGAATGGACTTAAGGACTAGATGCCACGTTAAAATAATGAACTTAAACAATAGATGACTAATAGTATGACTGAATGGACTTAAGGACTAGATGCCACGTTAAAATAATGAACTTAAACAATAGATAACTAATGTTGTGTCAGACATTATACCTTCAATTAAATGAGATTACCATGTGAAGATGATTAGGGGGCTCCTCAACTCTTAATCGTGAAATTGTCACGAGGAACAAGAGTTTGCATGGTGGTACCATTTTATGAGGCCACCCCCAAAAGAGTTCTATGTTAATATGAGCATTAGTAGTCTAATCAGTCACTCCTATAAATGAATCTGTCACAATGATAGGGGGCTGCAGTCGTGCTTAGCATTTTTTAGGAGTCAGATTAGCGAGAGTCGTGCTATAATAAGTTTACGTATTGAGGACAATTAAACGATCTCCAATTACTCATTGGCCATGAACTTGCCCGTAGGAATAAGGGTTTGCATGGATGAAGTAGATTGGTATGCACTAGGGTTCTCCTCTTATTGTGACAACCTGACATGATGTGCCCTATTAGGCAGTCGTCAACTAATCCATTTTAGTAAACCAATATCGAAGAGTATTTTTCATAATGTCTTAGCAGCTCATTAATTGGAAAAAAAAAATTAGAGGTCGCTCCTTATAGATGCATGACACGAGAAATAACAATTCAATTGAAAACTACTTTACCCGGGAGACACCTTAGAAAATTAAGCTAGGTATAAATTTGCCTTGAGGGAGCCGAGTATGAGACACATGAGATTATGAGTGCCTAGATAGTGCTAGCTCATAAACTCGCCTCGATAGGGTTAGTAGTTCAGTAATGAACTCGATGATGTCAAAACTCAAGAAATAGAGAAATAAAGGGTGAAATACTCCACAAAAATTGGCCCAAATTAGTCCTAGAGAGTTGAGTGTCATGGTCATGCTCGTCCAAGGCGTATTGCCCATGGCCGCATGCCCATGACAAGCCGAACCCTTTATGTCTTTCCATGTTCTAGTGTTTTACTTTTGTATTTCTAGGAAGTAGGACGTTTCGGAAAAATCATGTCTAGGCCTGCCAAACATGAAATGACTCAGAATGTCCTATAGACGATATGACTAGTTGTCAACTTCTCCCTACCAATAGTTATATACCCTATAGGGGATATGACTAGTTCTCCCTACCAATACTGTCAACTTCTCCCTACCAATAGTTATATACCCTATAGGGGATATGACTAGTTCTCCCTACCAATAGTTATATACCCTATAGGGGATATGACTAGTTGTCAACTTCTCCCTACCAATAGTTATATACTGTGAGCCGTTGTTGTTACTCTCTCAATAGTTATATACTGTGAGCCGTTGTTGTTACTCTCTTGCTTGCATATATAACGTCTCTTTCAAAATCTCTCTTTCGAAAATCTCTCTCTGCTCTCGTTTTCTAAAACCTTCTTTTTAAACCTTAAACTGAGGCCAGAGGCTCGAGCATACGTCGCTTGGCCGTAGGCGACGTAAGATCGAATTGGCTTAGCTCACTTGTCGTTGAAAAGTGAGTGCCGCACAATCACAAGTCCGCTGTCATCAAGAGTGCGATTGTGACATTGAGGACCTAAACATGTGGTATTTAACCATAGCTGAAATTGATTAAAGCCCAATGTTAGGGTAGTGAGGACCTAGAGATGTGGAATTTAATCATAGCAGAAATTGATTAAAGCCTAATGTTAAGCTACTTACTAAATATAGCTAAATATTGTAGTCATAAGAGTCGTAAATGTGTAAGCATTCTTCAAGAATTATGTTACAATTGGTTTTGTATTTTGCATTTGACCCAACCTCCAATTTATTTTGTTTTTTATGCAAAATTCAAATGTATTTCTTATTTAAATATTGAACTCTATTGTGTCACCCCTCATTCAAAAGGAAAATTTTATATAAACTCTTTCGAACTTTGCATCTGAATGTAGCAATCCACAATTCAAATTTGGTTACATAAAGCCTATAAGTTGTGTAACTCGCATGCTAGTGTGGCCATGTACCGTGAAATTAATCTGTAAGGAAAATTTTGGAAGTTACAGCTGCCACTCAAATTTTAGCTGATACCAGTCCTTGTAAAGAAGCATTTTTCTTTTCTCTTACAGAGATCACGTAATTTATAAAACTGATATCATGGGGCAGTGGCTAATAACAAACCCTCTGCTCCCAACTAAACCAACACACCAATCCAATCTGCCCCGTAAAAATCAAATTGCAATATAAATCTGAGCCTCACGAGAACCCAAAAATTTCTATCCAGAAGAGGGGACCAATTTTAATGTCCTCATTTGCTGTCAGTAAAATCCGCGTCAATAACATCTCCTTCAGGTCCTCCTTTGCCCGATGTTTCGGAAGGCCCTGATTCGGTTTCAGCGCTCGGTCCAGCAGTAGCACCAGGCTGATTGTACAAGGATTGCCCGAGCTGCATCACCTCTTGGTTTAGAGCAGCCATAGCATCCTTAATGGCAGGGGTTGAGCCACCTGAAATTGCTTCCTTCAATTCCCCAAGTTTTGACTCCACCTTCTCTTTCACTGGCCCAGGCACCTTGTCTCCAAGCTCCTTCAGTTGCTTCTCTGTCTGGTACACAACTGAATCAGCCTGGTTCTTCGTGTCAATAGCATCTCTCTTCTCCTTGTCCTCCATTGCAAACTTCTCCGCTTCGCTAACCATTCGCTCCACCTGTGTGCGTACATTTTTCTTCCCGTTCATTAACAAGGCAATCAAAATATGGGCTCACAAAAGCAGCAAAGCCTTAAATCGTACCTCATCACTTGGCAATGTGCTAGCACCAGTAATGGTGATATCTTGCTTCTTGCCTGTGCCTTTGTCAATTGCAGTAACCGAGAGAATTCCATTGGCATCAATGTCAAATTTGACTTCAATTTGGGGAACCCCACGTGGCGCAGGTGGTATACCGTCTAGTCGGAAGCTACCAAGTGATTTGTTATCTCTCACGAACTCTCGTTCTCCTTGAAGAACATTAATCTCAACGCTGGTCTGTCCATCAGCGGCTGTAGAGAAGACCTCTGATTTGGAGGTAGGAAGTGTAGTATTTCTCGGGATAATTTTAGTCATTACACCACCAAGAGTCTCAAGACCCAAAGATAGCGGACTCACATCCAGCAGCACAATGTCACTAACATCTCCGGCCAACACACCAGCCTACAAACACCAACAATAATCCACTCTTCTATCACATATAAATGTATGGGTTTATTTGATAAAATCCCCCTCCACGTCCATTATAGATTAAAGAAAGCTCATATGTAACATTCCTTAATTGAGTTCCCAAATTATACGGTTTAAGACATCAATATCTTTGAAGACATTTACCACCAGAAAGTGAGGTTAATAGAGAGACACACAATGACAAGCAAATAAGCGCAGTTCTGAACCTACCTGAACAGCAGCTCCTAGAGCAACAACTTCATCAGGATTGACAGTGACATTTGGTTCCTTCCCAGTCAGCTTCTTGACAAGTTCCTGAACAGCTGGAATACGTGTTGATCCACCCACAAGAATTATCTCGTCAATATCTTTAAACGCGAGCTTTGCATCCCTCAACGAATTTTCCACTGGAGTCTTAAGCCTAAGTAAGAAACCAATTAAAACAAATATAATATGTTAGAAGCTTGTGCGACTTTTTTTTTCCCTTGTTCTTAAAACATTTTGTTTTATAAATTGATCTCGTCAGTCAGTGATTTAAGATTCATTCTTTTAAAAAAAAATGAAAAAAATGAAAAAAAATGAAGGTACCTATCAAGAAGATCTGAGCATAATTCCTCAAACTTGGCCCTTGTAAGAGTGGTCTCAATGTGCTTGGGCCCATCTGCCGTGGCAGTGATGAAAGGCAGACTGAAAGAAAATTCCCATTTATCAAAGTGTAATATTAAAGATTAAGATAAAGAAACACAGAACAATTCAGGTCAACAACAGACAACTAGAATATATATTATGTTATGTACCTAATGTTGGCCTGAGTCAAAGAAGACAGCTCCATTTTCGCTTTCTCAGCTGTCTCAGTGAGCCGCTGAAGAGCCTGTTTATCTTTCAGCAAATCTATGCCTTCATTCCTCTTGAAATCTGCAGCGAGCCAGTCCACAATTCTCTGAATATAATCATAGGAGGTTTAGATTTGTCAAACTTTACGCATATGTAAAAAAAAAGTATGCTTGGTAAAATTGTTAGTCCAATAGAAATCCAACCTTGTCGAAGTCATCGCCACCCAAATGTGTATCTCCCGAAGTAGATAGCACTTCAAACACTCCATCACCCACTTCAAGCACTACATATAAAATAAAAGAGGTTCCAGAATTAGTACATGCGATATCATATAGCAACGTAAAGGGAAAAGTATAATCAGGGAGCCATGAACGCCAAAAAATGTACCTGAAACATCAAAAGTGCCCCCACCAAGATCAAACACCAAGATAGTTTCATTGCTCTTCCTTTCAAATCCATATGCCAATGAAGCAGCCGTGGGTTCATTGATAATACGCAAAACTTCTAGACCGGCAATCCGACCAGCATCCTTTGTGGCCGTCCTTTGGGAATCGTTAAAGTAGGCAGGCACTGTCACCACAGCCTTGGTTACTTTATCATTCAAAAATTTCGAAGCATCGTCCACCAGCTTCCTTAAGACCTAAACAAACGCCAAACGCCAAACGCCAAACGCGTGAAAAAGAAAGAAATAATATGTTTCAGCGTGCTTGAATAATAGATTATGTTTCACCTAACCCAACGCATTATAGAGTTAAATTCAATAACCAAAGCTCGTAATCCTAAAGAGATCTAAAGAAATTTCCATCTTCAGTTCACCATTATAACCAACCATATAATTTGAAGCCAAAAATGAACATACGATGATAAGAAAAAAAAAAAAAAACAATTAAGTAACCTGAGCTGAAATTTCTTCAGCGGCAAATTGTTTCCCAATCGCGGGGCATTCTAGCTTCACATTTCCATTCTCGTCGCGCACTACTCTGTAGGAGACCTGCTTGGACTCCTCGTCCACCTCCGACATCTTTCTACCAATAAACCTCTTCACCGAAAAGAAAGTATTCTCAGGGTTTACTACCGCCTGTCGCTTCGCAATTTGACCCACAAGCCTGTCTCCGTTCTTAGTGTAGGCCACCACCGATGGAGTCGTCCTCTGGCCTTCGGCGTTGGTTACAATAGTCGGCTTCCCACCTTCCATAGCGGCCACTGCTGAGTTGGTGGTGCCAAGGTCGATTCCCACAACTTTCTCACTGACGACCTTCAATGGCCTGACAGTGGAACTCCTACGGCTAAAATTGGTCCTGAACTTAAAAAAAGTGGGGGTAGGAAAAGCAGAAGAATTGCGGAGTCTTTGGCCGAAGAACACAGTCCGTGGAGGAAGATGGTTAGAGGTTGGAATGGAGGGCGGAGCGAAGGAAGAAGGTCCCAGGGCATGGATCTGGGCAGTGGAGGCAGCCATTAAAAGAAGGAAATTACAGAGGAGAAGGGAAGAAAATAAGGAGGTAAAATGAGAATGAAAAGGAGAGGAGGAAAGGGGGATGAGAGGAGAAATGGAAAAGAATTGGGAGGAAGAAGAATGAAAATGGAGGTTGCTAGGAAATTGGGGGGAGACTGAGTTTGGTGTGATAGAAGGAGAAGGAGAAGGAGGAGAGAAAGGAGGAGGAAAGGGTTTTGGAAGAAAAGGTGAGGGTTAGGTAATGACACGTGGGTTGGGGCCTGGGGGGTTCTAGAATAATCATCTCCCCCCATCTAATCTTCCGCTCTGGATTGGATGCATTCTACACCCTCGGATTTATTTTTTTTTTTTTTTTTTTTTTTTTTTTTTTTTTTTTTTTTTTTTTTTTTTTTTTTTTTTTTTTTTTTTTTTTTTTTTTTTTTNCATTACTTTAATCCTCTATTAAAAACAAGGAATTATTGAAAAGAATTTGGTTCAAACAAAGAATTATTGAAAAGAATTTGGTTCAAACAGAGAATTATTGAAAAGAATTTGGTTGTAAGTCGCATGGAGCGTAATGAAGGCAAAATGCAAATTTATTAAAGCTAGTTTTAAAATATGTGAAGATTCTTTTCCTCTTATTTTGTTTAATTATTGCACTTAAGTCCGTTCATAATTGGCTTTCAATATTCTTGTCCTTCAAACTCATAGTCACAAAAGGCATAAACAGCTTTATCTGTCCTATACGTTCCCAATGCATCATCTAATTTATTTCTCCGTTCATAATAGGATTGTGCTGACTCAATAACTCTAAAAATACGATAAATTTTTCGCAAAATAAAATAAAGGAATTTAAAACACAACTTACTAGTTAAAATATAAAATAACGAATAGACACAACTTACTAGTTAAAATATAAAATAAGGAATAGACACAAAATATTTTAAAACAAAAGAGCTGAGGATGACGGGTGAGCTTCGTCTATGGCACCTACTCTAGAGTCCGCTCCCGACCTCGACCAGCTCCTTGTTACCTGAAAAAAAAAATGGAGAATAAGGAATGAGTACAAAGACTCGTAAGCAACCTACTTGTAGGCTCTTAATCATGTCTTTTGATATGCTAAGGTACCACACTTTTTCTTTTCTTGTTTTTGCTTTTGTCGTAAGTACTTAGGCCCTTTAGTTCTTGTTCTTGACTTTTGGGTTCTTATCATGTTCTATCCTGAGGACCTTGGTCCTTGGATTCTAAAACCTTGGTTATTCTCTACGGGCCTTAGTATTATGGTTATTGATTTTTGTCCTTAGAACTTGGATCTTGATCCATGTTCTAGTCCTTGATTTTTCTCTTGTTCTTCGTTCTTTCTAGGTTATTGTTCTATTTCTTAATTCGTTCTCAACTAGACACTCCCCTTAGGATTTACGGTACTAGTCATAAACTTGTCAGCCTGTGTCCGAGGCTTCATGCGTTCCAAGCGACACAGTCTTAATACCTACGCTCAAGGCTTCATGTGTTCCAAGCAGCGTAGTCTAAGTCGTGAGCATGATGTACCGAGGAAGGTCTTGGAAGGTTCTTGATTCTTGGCTAAGGTAACTTACTCTCTTTTTGTTTCATCGTGACCCTAGATTACTCCCATGATATACCATAAGGTCACGTGATCGACGCATTCATGAACATGGCATAGACCATAAAGGTCACGTGATTGGTGAATGCATGAACATGGCATTGACCATAAACGTTACGTGATTAGTGCATGCATGAACATGACATCCTGCAAATCTTTGGGTACCCATAACATGGTGCAAGACATCTTATCTAGGTGAGGGAAACATGAGGCCAAACATGACATCCTACAAAGGAAACATGGTGTAGGGAATCCCACCTAGAAGAGGAAACATGGCCTCTGAAAGCACGAAGTGGTGGGGGGTTATGGGTCACAATTAGACATGCTTAGAGTATTACCTAGCATTCTTCTTGCCTTGGTAGTTGTAGAGCTTTTTTAGTATTGTTCTTGGATCTCAATCTTGAATGTTCCTAATGTTCATAATTCATTGAGGCATAAGTTGTCACATACATTCGTAATAACTAGCATGAGTTATTCTAGAAAGTCATAGATTCATAATGGATTCCTTAAAGGGTTTTAGAAGGGTCTTGAATCTTGAGATGTTCTTTTAGGCGTTTCTTATATTCTATCTTGGTTTAGGTCCCAAACTTGCTTCAATCAACTTGAACTCTTGAACTTATCTTCATATCATATAGAATAGGTCTTATAAAAAATAGGTGGTAATTTGGAACATGTCTAGACCTTGAGCTAGGATATGACTTCTTGTTTCGTTTTCAAGAACTAAACCTTAGAGGTTCTCATGTCATGCATCGTATTTTAGCTCCGAAAACTCTTCCAAAGTAACCCTTAATTTAATTTCCATGAGTGCATAGGTGACGTCGTCATAATCGTGACATCCTGTTGGCAAATCGTGGTGCAAGGCATCTCATTTAGGTGAGAGAAATAATAGGCCCATCATGGCATCCTGCTCTTGGTACATATAGCAGGGCATCCCACCTAAAGATGAATAGGGGACTCGTGGTTTACCTCGTGATGGGAGATAATGGTTACTTCGGGCATGGATCCTAGCAACTTGTTAAGCATGATATTTGCATTAACCTAGGTGTTTTCTTGGTTTCTTCGTGATTCTAGGTTTTATGCATATCGTCTTGAGTCAAGCTTGGAACTTAAAAGTTCTTCTTATGAATAGCCCAACGTGATCTTGTGCATGTAGAATCTATTAGTAACCAAGGGTACATGTGGGGAATCTCTTATTTCATGGTTACCTCGTTAGTCATCATAGGAGGTAAAGTCGTATGGATCGTAATGAACGTTTTTCCCCCTATCTTGGTTTCACTACCTAAAGTTTCCCAATGACTCCCAAACTTCATTACCTTATACAACCTCCTGAGATAAGGATTCATAAAATATTTCATAATATTTGGAGGTCATTTAGGGATTAACCCGTAGGTAGTCTTCCTTAGAGGCATTATGGTCACTTTTCACCATTGCTTGGTTTTCCTACTTAACCTTATCCAATGACCACCAAATTTCATACATGACTTCAAAATACTATAATATGCGGAACACTAAAATTTCATAGGTAACATATTTCATCTAGTGGGTTATTTTAACGTTACTTAAATCTCGAGCAATTTGATTAGTTTAGGGCCTTAACTCACGGTTCTTTGAGTCTTTCTTTCATAGATCCTTAATTCATACTTGGTTTAGGGTTCATATAGATATTCAAGCAATTCCTACGAGTATTTCTTAAGAAAAGTCCAAGGTGGCTACTTACCTCATCGTCGACGTTCGAGACTTTCGCTTTTAAGCTCTCGGTATCCAAATTACTTCAAATTTCCTTCCACAAACTCCTGATTGTGTCTAGTTTCTAGAACTATAAATTTTTCATGAAAACCAGTCTGGAAGGGGGCTAAAATTGAGAAAAACTGAGAGAAGGTCGGATTTTGGGTTGACATGGCCGGTTCAATTGAACTGGCCATGTCATTGTCTTCTTCCTCCAGACAGGAAGAAGATGCGCACATCCTTTGCGCCGCCATTTGAAACTCAAGCTCCATAACTCTGATCATGTTGTTTCTCCCCTCGATTTATTCATGAAATTTAAAGATGGTGTTACAAGGAAGAGCTAGGGATTGTTACAAGGAAGATATTCACCTCCAAAGTTCGTCCAAAAATTGATTTCTCGCCGGAGCTAAAACGGAGGATTTCTTATTGGGTAGCCAATTCTAGGGGTTTTCAAGGCTCGATTTCTTCATGGAACCTCTACCATATCCTTTCCTCAAGCTAAAGGATTTGGTTTGGAGGGACGTCTTTGAGCATGTGTCCCCAATTTTGGAGAATCGTTCTCGGTCTACAAGTTACTCGAAACACCAGAAAATCGATCTATTGGATAGCTTGTTCAACGACATTTCACCTCTGGTTGCTTTCATCAAATTTACTCAACTTCTTCCTCTGAAGCTAAAGAAATCCTCAATTTGAAGGAAAAGCGACCGTAGATAGGAATTCAATACTTACTCCCAAATTTTACCCGAAACATATTTCCTTCAATTGAGCACGTTCCTGAGGTTATGTCTCTTCATGGTCTTCTATGGAAACATTCCTTAGAGGTGCAGAAACTAATTGGGATTGTTCTTGCTCGACGAATTATCGTGTATCCTCGGATTGGATTTTTAAGTTTTTCTTGAAGCTCTTCAATGGAGGATTGGATTGGGGGAATGGTTTCTAGGCACCTTTAGCACTCTATTCTTTCATAGAACTTGTGGGTAATCTTGTTTAGAAACTGTACGAACAAGTTTGAAGGGAAATGGTGGAGAATTGCTCTCGAATTTGCTCGAACTTGCTCGATTCTTGTTCCAAACTATTGCCCCAACTTCAGACTTTATAGGGGAAGCTTCCACCGACGTTGAAATCTCGAGAACTTTCTGAATAATCCATCGGAAATATCTGCTCTGATCAGAGCCTTACCAACCTTGGTTTTGAATACTAGCTGTTGGATGTGATGATTTGTGCTTGTTTTAGATCATATCCAATTTTGGAGGAGATCCAACAGCTAAGATTTTGTACAAATGGTTACGTAGATACTTTGATTGTGACCAGAGCAGCATTTATGTAATTATCCACTCTTCTAGGGGTACTTTGGTAATTTGCCACTTTTAGAATATTTTATTATTATTTTTTTGAAAACTCCATAATTCTTTTTAAAAATTCTTCATCCCTTGTGGGTCATTTTTCAATTCTTGAGCCTCTAGAAATTCCTTCTAGATAAGGAATTAAACATCCTGAAGTTTCTAAAAATTGGAAAATGGACCTTTTCGCCATTTTCGCTTACCTTTTCCTTTATGATCCTTTTCCATAGGCCTTAACTCCTTAAAATTACTTGTTAGAGTATAGGAATGACTTTCTTAAGATCCTTGTCCTTGCTCAATCCTTTAGTTTATTTCCTTGGATCCTTTGAGTAATACATGGACGACTAATTCTCTTCATTTTTTGTGTGGTACATTTGACTGCCAAGGTATTGCCTCTACCCATTTGGACACATAATCTACTACCACCGAGATTTATTAGTATCCGTTAGATGGTGGAAATGATTCAATGAAGTCAAATTTTCCAAACACCAAAAACTTTTACTTCCAAGATAGAGTTTATTGTAGCTCATTTTACGGGTTAATACTTCTTATTCTCTGACATCTGTAACATCGGAGTCCTCACAAGAAACTTAAAACTTAAATTTTTTCATTAAATTCGATCTTTTGAAATTTTATTGAGAATGTTAGAAGCTGAATTTCCAAAATGAGATAGAAGAGAAAAATGCTTACAAATATAACAACCAAGAAAAATATAAAAGAAGAATAGTGGAAAATTAGAAAAATAGTCAAAGTAATTTGGTAATTTTGTCTTCCTTCCCCCATTAAGCACCTGAAAATGGAGGTTAGTAAAAGATAGATAAAAGAAAAGAAATAGAAATGTAAAGAAAAAAAAAATAGAGGAAAAGAAAAGTAAAAGAAGTACAGACAGAAAGAAAGTTCTAGAAAGAGAGGGAAGTAACGTCGATCAGACCACGAGGAGTCTAATTCCGACCGAGCTTTCTTCACAAATCCTTCACAGAACCTATAGGAGAAGCATTCTGAACCTTGAAATCGTCCAAAATTGTCAAGTCACGAATAAAATCTATAGGTAAGTTCTTAAGCTTTTGCTCTCGAATTTCTATCAGATATGTGGAAAATATTAGAGTTAGGTTCTTAAATTTTGAGTACGATAATCTAGGAAAGATTGCGCTCATAATTCGTGAAGGATATTGTAGTCGATTCAGATAGGAGATAGAAGTTCCGACGTTCGTTCATATTCATGAGTGGTAAACTTTTGGCTAACTTTGGACTTTGTAATATTAGCCTATGTTTAGAAATAAATTACAATAAAAATACATATGCATAGATGAATATGAACTCTACAAATTTTGTGAAGGAATCGTATTAATAGAGTTATGCAGAAAGAAATACGAAAATGCAAATAAAATAGAAAATAATCGATTTTCTGGAAAATCACAGTGCTGAGGAGGAAGAAGACAAACGACGAAGGGACACGTGTCAGGCGGGAAAAGGGACGCGCGTTGCTGGAAAGGATGGATGCATGCCACACGTCCATTGGCGGAGGAAAATCACGAAAACAATCCTATGTTGGGAAGTATTCGAATACCGACACTCGCTACCAAACCCGAGAAACCGTGTGAGACATAAAACACCGACCTAATACGACACCTAATCAATGATCACCGCATGTCGCTCTGAGAAAAAATGAAAGGAATCTGCGTGCGCCAAGATTTGAACCCATGCACTCGATCATGGACAATCCAACCCGCTTGCGCCACGTGGTAGAACGAGAGCGCGCGTTTCCCCTCCATGTGCACCGGTACGCACTCGTGTTTGTGTGCGTGGAAGATCCCTCTTTGTGCGTGAGCCTCTTTTTAGCGCGATTTAACTCATGTTCGACTGTTTTCTGTCTTGGTTTTGATACTAACTTAAATTTAACTTGATTCAGGACCTACCAGCGAGCTTTCAAGAAATTTGGGGCTCGTAACTAGTGAAAAAGAAATCTGGGCACACTTCATTTAGGCTCGTTACAGATTAGCTACTTATGACCCTACCTTCGATGACCATAACTCTAGATGGCATGCATGCCTTCGTTGAGACCACGAAGTAAGCCTAGAGAATAGAGTATGTCTCAGACCATGTAGTAGGCCCATACAATATAGATTATTCAAGCAAAGACAACCACTAGAGTAGTTGAGCACTCCTCTAGCCGACCATTACCTCAAGGGAGTTTTTATGGCGTTATGAAGTTGCATGACATGTTCTTGAATTGAATAGTTTTAGTTATTGATAGTGGCCTTCTCCAGTTACATGGAACCAAGTTAGAGAATTAGAGGTGCAACAAAAATGAGGTTGGAGGTTATGGTGACGACCTTGCAATGTTTAAGTTGCCTTGTATGGTGTCACACTCATGCTAAGAGACATGATACACTTTAGCAAAAGGGCACCCTAAAAATACTCGACATCATGGATGGACTAGTGACATAGTCCCAGTTCAAAGGTGTTTATCTAGTGAAGTACTATCTAGTGAGGGTCAGACCCAAGAATCAGGTAGTCTTCCTTAAATCGAAATAGGGTGTGAGGACGGTCAAGGAGTACGATTTAGTGTCCACTATACTGACAAGGATAGCACTAGAGTTGGTTAGTACAGAGATGATTAGGATGGACCACTTCATTACAGATTTCACAGATGAGATCTAGGACTTGAGATTGCTCAGGCTTTCTCGGGTTAATAAAAATCACTTTGTGATGATAGGAACATGGACATGTACTCTCAGGTTAATCAAAATCACTTTGTGATGATAGCAACATGGACATGTGCACTTGGATTAAAGCCTAAGTAACTATGTGATGTTAATCACACCCTAACAGATTGGTATGCTTAAGTAGTGACATTTAAATCGGGTGAAACGTCACAACGAGAGGCGGGGATAGCTTTAGAAGAATCGTAGGAGTTTGAAACATGTACATGCATAAGGAACCCAAAGAAGTGTTCCCAAAAGGACTATCAGGTTTGATACGTCTTCAATGCAGTGATAAGATTTCCGTAGTCATGGGCCGTTAGAGTTACCGCAGAGACAATGTAGCAATATGGGTAAGGAAAGTGAACAAGAGAGGAGAATTTGTAACAATCGAGCCTCGAAAAGAAATTCCTTTAAATTTAAAATTTTGGAATTTTATTAAGAGTATTGAACGCAGAGATTTTTTTAGAAATACAAAAGAACTCAAGAAATATAGAAGAAAAATAGTGGAAAATTAGAAAAACAATCAACGGGGTTAATTTGGTAATTCTGCCCTCCTTGCTCATCAATCACCTCACGTGGAGGTTAGTAAAAGATAAATAAGAGAAGAAATAGAAAAGGAAACAAAAGAAAGGAAAAGAGAGGAAAAGAAAAGAAAAAGCATAGAGAGAGAGAGAGAAAGTTCTAGAGAGAGGGAAGCAACCTTCGATTCGATAGGAGTCTGATTCAGGCCGAGTTTTCTTCACAAATCCTTCACATAAACTATAGGTGAAACATTCTGG
>NC_036654.1:4822949-4850449 GCF_002806865.2 Cucurbita pepo subsp. pepo | reverse complement strand
TTGCAAATTAGGGTTTCAATTTTAAGCACCTTTTTACTGTTTTATACACTCGTTTCCGTCGACATTCTATTGTAAATCATGAGTCTTGATCATTCCGCACAAAAATTTCGAAAAACCTCGACCGTAGCTCAATGTTTTTAGCACATGCTTCAAATATCACGTTTTAGGGTTTGCAAATTAGGGTTTTGATTTTAAGCACCTTTTTACTGTTTTATACACTCCTTTCTGTCGAAATTCTATTGTAAATCATGAGACTTGATCATTCCGCTCAAAAATTTCCAAAAACCTCGACTATTGCTCAAGGTTTTTAACACATGCTTCAAATGTCCCGTTTTAGGGTTTGCAAATTAAGATTTCGATTTTAAGCACCTTTTTATTGTTTTATACGCTCCTTTCCTTCAAAGTTCTATTGTAAACCATGAGGCTTGATCTTTCCCGACAAAAATTTCAAAAAATCTAGACCGTTGGTGAATGTTTTTAGCACATGCTTCAAATGTCCGGTTTTAGGGTTTGCAAATTATGGTTTCAGAACCTTTTTACTGTTTTATACACTCCTTTCCGTTGACATTCTATTGTAAATCATGAGGCTTGATCATTCCGCTAATTTTTTTTTGAAAAACCTTGACCGTTGCTCAATGACACATGCTTCAAATGTCCCGTTTTAGGCTTTGCAAATTAAGGTTTCGATTTTGAGCACCTTTTTACTGTTTCACACACTTATTTCCATCAAAGTTCTATTGTACATCATGAGGCTTGATCATTCCCGACAAAAATTTCGAAAAATCTCGAACGTTTCTCAATGTTTTTAGCACAAGCTTCAAATGCCAGGTTTTAGGGTTTGCAAATTAGGGTTTCGATTTTAAGCACCTTTTTACTGTTTTATACACTCCTTTTCGTCGCCTATTGTAAATCATGAGGCTTGATCATTCCACTCAAAAATTTCAAAAAACCTCGACCATTGCTCAAGGTTTTTAACACATGCTTCAAATGTCCCGTTTTAGGGTTTGCAAATTAAGATTTGGATTTTAAGCACCTTTTTATTGTTTTATACGCTCCTTTCCTTCAAAGTTCTATTGTAAACCATGAGGCTTGATCTTTCCCGACAAAAATTTCGAAAAATCTAGACCGTTGGTGAATGTTTTTAGCACATGCTTCAAATGTCCGGTTTTAGGGTTTGCAAATTATGGTTTCGATTTTAAGCACCTTTTTACTATTTTATACACTCCTTTCCGTCGACATTCTATTGTAAATCATGAGGCTTGATCATTCCTCTAAAAAAAATTTAAAAACCTTGACCGTTTCTCAATGTTTCTAACACATGCTTCAAATGTCCCGTTTTAGGGTTTGCAAATTAAGGTTTCGATTTTGAGCACCTTTTTACTGTTTTAGACACTCCTTTCCATCAAAGTTCTATTGTAAATCACGAGGCTTGATCATTCCTGACAAAAATTTCGAAAAATCTCGACCGTTTCTCAATGTTTTTAGCATAAGTTTCAAATGCCAGGTTTTAGGGTTTGCAAATTAGGGTTTCGATTTTAAGCACCTTTTTACTGTTTTATACACTCCTTTCCGTCGCCTATCGTAAATCAAGAGGCTTGATCATTCCGCACAAAAATTTCGAAAAACCTCGACCGTTGCTCAATGTTTTTAGCACATGTTTCAAATATCCCGTTTTAGCATTTGCAAATTAGGGTTTCGATTTTAAGCCCCTTTTCATTGTTTTATACACTCCTTTCCATCGACATTTTATTGTAAATCACGAGGCTTGATCATTCCGCTAAAAATTTTCGAAAAACCTTAACCGTTGCTTAATGTTTCTAACACATGCTTCAAATGTCCCATTTTAGGGTTTGCAAATTAAGGTTTCGATTTTAAACACTTTTTTACTGTTTTATACACTCCTTTCCTTGAAAGTTCTATTGTAAATCATGAGGCTTGATCATTCCAGACAAAAATTTCGAAAAATCTAGACCGTTGCTCAATGTTTTTAGCACATGCTTCAAATGTCCGGTTTTAGGGTTTGCAAATTAGGTTTTCGATCTTAAGTACCTTTTTACTGTTTTATACACTCCTTTCCTTCGACTATTGTAAATCATGAGGCATGATCATTCCGCACAAAAATTTCGAAAAATCTCAACCGTTGCTCAATGTTTTTAACTCATGCTTCAAATATCTCGTTTTAGTGTTAGCAAATTAATGTTTCGATTTTAAGAACCTTTTTCTAATTTATACACTCCTTTCCTTCAAAGTTCTATTGTAAATCATGAGGCTTGATTATTCCCGACAAAAATTTCGAAAAATCTAGACCATTGCTCAATGTATTTAGCACATGCTTCAAATGTCCGGTTTTAGGGTTTCCAAATTAGAGTTTCGATTTTAAGAACCTTCTTACTGTTTTATACACTCCTTTTCTTCATAGTTCTATTGTAAATCATGAGGCTTGATGATTCCCGACAAAAAATTGAAAAACCTCAATCGTTACTCTGTTTTTTTAGCACGTGCTTCAAATGTCCGGTTTTAGGGTTTGCAAATTATGGTTTCAATTTTAAACACCTTTTTACTGTTTTATACATTCCTTTTCGTCGACATTCTATTTTAAATAAAGAGGCTTGATCATTCCGCACAAAAAGTTCGAAAAACCTCACCCGTTGTTCAATGTTTCAAGGACATGCTTCAAATGTTTCGTTTTAGGGTTTGAAAATTAAGGTTTCGATCATAAGAACCTTTTAACTATTTTATACACTCCTTTTCTTCAAAGTTATATTGTAAATCATGAGGCTTGATGATTCTAGACAAAAATTTGAGAAACCTCGATCGTTACACGGTTTTTTTAGCACATGCTTTAAATGTCCGGTCTTATGGATTGCAAATTAGGGTTTCGATTTTCAGCAACTTTTTACTGTTTTATACACTCATTTCCGTCGACATTCTATTGTAAATCATGAGGCTTGATCATTCCCTACAAAAATTTTGAAAAATCTAGACCGTTGCTCAATGTTTTTAGCACATGCTTCAAATGTCCAGTTTTTGGGTTTGCAAATTAGGGTTTCGATTTTAAGCACCTTTTTACAGTTTTATACACTCCTTTCCGTCGAAAATTTATTGTAAATCATGAGGATTGATCATTCCGCACAAAAATTTTTAAAAACCTCGACCGTTGCTCAATGTTTTTAGCACATCTTCAAATGTCCCGTTTTAGGGTTTGTAAATTAGGGTTTCGATTTTAAGCACCTTTTAACTGTTTTATACACTCCTTTCCGTCGACATTCTATTGTAAATCATGAGGCTTGATCATTCTGATTTTTTTTTTGAAAAACCTCGACCTTTGCTCAATGGTTTTAGCAAATGCTTCAAATGTCCCGTTGTCGGGTTTGCAAATTAGGGTTTCGATTTTAAGCACCTTTTCACTGTTTTATAAACTCCTTTCCTTCAAAGTTCTATTGTAAATCATGAGGCTTGATCATTCCTAACAAAAATTTCGAAAAATCTAGACCGTTGCTCGATGTTTTTAGAACATGCTTCAAATGTCCGGTTTTAGTGTTTGCAAATTAGGGTTTCGATTTTGAGCACCTTTTTACTATTTTATACACTCCTTTCCGTCAAAGTTCTATTGTAAATCAACAGGCTTGATCATTACCTACAAAAATTTCAAAAAATTTAGACTGTTGCTCAATGTTTTTAGCACATGCTTCAAATGTCCCATTTTAGGGTTTGCAAATTAGGTTTCCATTTTAAGCAACTTTTTACTATTTTATACACTCATTTACGTCGACATTCTATTGTACATCATGAGGCTTGATCATTACGCACAAAATTTTCGAAAAACCTCGACAGTTGCTCAATGTTTTTATCACATACTTCAAATGTCCCGTTTTTGGGTTTGCAAATTAGGGTTTCAATTTTAAGCACCTTTTTACTGTTTTATACACTCCTTTCTGTCGACATTCTATTGTAAATCATCAGGCTTGATCATCCCTACAAATATTTCAAAAAATCAATACCGTTGGTCAATGTTTTTAGCACTTGCTTCAAATGTCCCGTTTTAGGGCTTGCAAATTAGGGATTCAATTTTAAGCACCTTTTTATGGTTTTATACACTCCTTTCCATCGACATTCTATTGTAAATCATGAGGCATGATCATTCCGCACAAAAATTTTGAAAAACTTCGACCGTTGCCTAATGTTTTTAGCACATGCTTCAAATGTCCCGTTGTAGGGTTTGTAAATTAGGCTTTCGATTTTAAGCACCTTTTTACTGTTTTGTACACTCTATTCCATCGACATTCTATTGTAAATCATGGGGTTTGTTCATTCCGCACAAAAATTTCTAAAAACCTTGACTGTTGCTCAATGTTTTTAGCACATGCTTCAAATGTTCCGTTTTAGAGTTTGCAAATTAGGGTTTCGATTTGAAGCACGTTTTTACTGTTTTATACACTCCTTTCCGTCTACATTCTATTGTCAGTCATGAGGCTTGATCATTCCCTACAAAAATTTCGAAAAATCTAGACCGTTGCTCAATGTGTTTAGCACATGCTTCAAATGTCCAGTTTTAGGGTTTGCAAATTAGGGTTCCGATTTTAAGTGCCTTTTTACTGTTTTATACACTCCTTTTCATCGACATTTTATTGTAAAGCATTAGGCTTGATCATTTCCCACAAAAATTTTGAAAAACCTTGAACGCTACTCAATGTTTATAGCACATGCTTCAGATGTCACGTTTTATGGTTTTAAAATAAGGGTTTTGATTTTAAGCACCTTTTTACTGATTTATACACTCCTTTTCGTCGACAAATTATTGTAAATCATAAGGCTAGATCATTCTGCATAAAAATTTCGAAAAACCTCGACCGTTGCTCAATGTTCTTAGCACATGCTTCAAATGTCCCGTTTTAGGGTTTGCAAATTAGGGTTTCGATTTTAAGCACCTTTTTACTGTTTGATACACTCCTTTCCGTCGACATTTTATTGTAAATCATGAGGCTTGATCATTCAGCACAAAATTTTTGAAAAACCTCGACCGTTGCCTAATGTTTTTAGCACATGCTTCAAATGTCCCGTTGTAGGGTTTGTAAATTAGGGTTTCGATTTTAAGCACATTTTTACTATTTTATACACTCCTTTTCTTCAAAATTCTATTGCAAATAATGAGGCTTGATCATTCCCGACAAAAATTTGGAAAACCTCGATCGTTACTCGGTTTTTTAGCACAAGCTTCAAATGTCCGGTTTTAGGGTTTGCAAATAAGGGTTTCAATTTTAAGCACCTTTTTACTGTTTTATACACTCATTTCAGTCGACATTCTATTGTAAATCATCAGGCTTGATCATTCCCTACAAATATTTCGAAAAATAAATACCGTTGGTCAATGTTTTTAGCACTTGCTTCAAATGTCCCGTTTTAGGGTTTGCAAATTAGGGATTCAATTTTAAGCACCTTTTTATGGTTTTATACACTCCTTTCCATCGACATTCTATTGTAAACCATGAGGCTTGATCATTCCGCACAAAAATTTTTGAAAAACCTCGACCGTTGCCTAATGTTTTTAGCACATGCTTCAAATGTTCCGTTTTAGATTTTGCAAATTAGGGTTTAGATTTGAAGCACGTTTTTACTTTTTTATTCCTTCCTTTCCGTCAAAGTTCTATTGTAAATCATGAGGCTTGATTATTCCGCACAAAAATTTCGAAAAACCTCGACCGTTGCTCAATGTTTTTAGCACATGCTTCAAATGTTCCGTTTTAGGGATTGCAAATTAGGGTTTCGATTTGAAGCACATTTTTACTATTTTATTCCTTCCTTTCCGTCAAAGTTCTATTGTAAATCATGTGGCTTGATCATTACCGACAAAAATTTTGAAAAATCTAGACCATTGCTCAATGTTTTTAGCACATGCTTCAAAGGTCTTAGTTTAGATTTTGCAAATTAGGGTTTCGATTTAAGTACCTTTTTACTCTTTTATTGTATCGATACACCTTTCTGGGAAAAAAAAAAAAGAAAAACGCTGAAAATCTCACAATTTTCGGCGGGATCCACGCAGGCCCTCTTAAACCCTAGGAGCGGCTGCCTCCTTTAGGTAGGAGCGGACGCTAGGGGACTTCGGAGCAAGGAGAGGCAGACGCGCCACTGGAGATGGACGAACGACGACGTTTCCACAGGCGATGGTAGCCAAGCTCCGCGATTAGGGTTTTCAGACGAGGAAGACGAAGCGGCAAGCGTGGGTTAACCATCGGCATTCCGCGAGTCATCTCGGCCAATGTGTAGCCCGCACCTCGCAGGCCGCACTCGGACTCCACCTCTGGGTGTCGTTCCCTTTCGGCCCAAACCGGAGGCACGCCCAAAAACCCTACGCCGGCAGTGTTCTTCGCAGCCGTCGGCTTCAGCTCCATCGTGGCTCCGCGCGCTCCCGGCTCGGCTAGGTTCAGCTTGCCAGTACGCTCGGCGGCGCGGCTTGACGGCGTGACGTTCAAATAGGTTACCTATTCCTAGGTTTTTGACCCTTCTGAAGCCATTCCCACCCTTGTTTCAACCATCTGAGGTCAGTATAACTCCATTTTGACATTCCCATCCTTGTTTCAACCATCTGAGGTCAGTATAACTCCATTTTGACGAAATAGTTTGCAATAGGGACGTACCTTGATAGCTAGGCATAATGGATAGTGGTGAAAGGGCTCTAAGTGTATCATGTTATCTTATAGGAGGTAGTTAGGCACCGGAGTTAGCGTTGTGGGTGACTTCGGCCAAGGCCAAGGAGGTAAGTAACCTTACTGTTGGCATGAGTTATGTATGTATGTTGGTGCGTGCCCTGTGGCCCTTGCATGCACCATGTATGTTGTTGATGTATGCTAGGCTAGATGTTCCTTGCAGTGAAATGCTATGTATGCCACGTTTATGTATGTGATTCTTGCAGCGAAATGTTGTGTATGCCATGTTTATGTATGTGATTCTTGCAGCGAAATGCTATGTATGTCATGTTTATGTATGTGATTCTTGCAGCGAAATGCTATTTATGTCATGTTTATGTATGTGCTTCTTGCAGTGAAATGCTATGTATGCCATGTTTATGTATATGACGTTTGTGACACGGTTGCTACCCTATATGTATGAGTTTGATTGACATGTCGTGATTGTAATGAGAACCTCGCATGTCATGAATGAGACGACTAGTATGCTATGATATGCTTGCTCGATGTTGACCCAGTTATGCTATGTAATGTGGTGAGGGGATGGAACGTTGTATGTATAATGTCATGGAGGTAAACCTTAAGAACCTCATGCACACTATGGTTATGTACCAGGGCAGTCCCCCGTTATACTACTGATGGTATGGACGCGTATGTTCGATATTGTGTACGCCACGATATCATGCAGGCCCTCCTTTGTCCGTGGCGTCCGGTATTGTATGTCATACATACCCGACCAAGCCAGGCTCAGGGAGTTCGCTTGCGAGCTCGCCTGGTGGGCCCACAGTCACACGTGTGGACCATTTGTGGGAAAGTACCACGCATCCACCCCCGCCCGGACAAAGCAAGGACCTAAGGCCATGGGAAGGAATGGAAGACAAGACCCCTCTCACGGTTTCTTTCTTTTAACACTAGTGCTCATGTAGGTGTATTGTGTGCGATATGTATGTGTATTGTGTGTGACTGCTTGTATCCGTATGTATGATTATGTGCTTACCCCAACAGTGGGGCGACTTACTGGGTATTTTATATAATACTCAAGTCACGTGCTACCCATATTTTCAGGTAAGGGCAACGCCCCCATGTACGGCTGACGGTGGATGCTGCGAAGGCAACGGAAATCTTGAGGAGAGTTTGTAGTGTCGTAGGCGCCTTGTGGGATTCTTTTGGGTTCATAGTTATTGCAACTGTTTCCTCTTGTTCTCTGTTGATTATTTCTAGGTTAGGTTGTCGTTATTGTTTTCCCCAGATATGAATAGCTTATAATAATGAATGCATTGTCGTATTTGAGACTGTCTTACGTGAATTCTTGTTCTGTTTATTATGCAAGTATGAAGTTACGTCGCTAATTAGGTTAGAGAAAATTAGGGGTGTTACATTTATACACTCCTTTCCGTCGACATTCTATTGTAAATCATGAGGCTAGATCATTCCGTACAAAAATTTTGAAAAACCTCGACCGTTGCCTAATGTTTTTAGCACATGCTTCAAATGTCCCGTTTTAGGGTTTGCAAAATAGGGTTTTGATTTTAAGCACCTTTTTACCTTTTTATACCCTCCTTTCCGCCAAAGTTCTATTGTAAATCATGAGGATTGATCATTCCGCACAAAAATTTCGAAAAACCTCGACCGTTGCTCAATGTTTTTAACACATGCTTCAAATGCCCTGTTTTAGGGTTTGCAAATTAAGGTTTCGATTTTAAGCACCTTTTTACTATTTTATACACTCTTTTCGGTCGACATTTCGTTGAACTTTTGACAAGGGTTATGGCCGAATGACTCACTATCCATGGGGTGCTATTTAATTTTATTATATATTTGTTACAATTTTCTCGAGACATTTTTTCAGATTTAAACGGTTCTAAAAGGCGTAAGAATGGAAATGGGCCCAACCAGTGGTTTAGAGGAAACGCTTGACCTTCCAATATTTCCAAGAAAGTAAAGGAAGACGTGGACTCCTCACCAATGTTCAGATCTAACGTTAAAATCAGTGCTGCGGACCATCCAACTCTTTGGGTTTTTTTTTCACATGAAAAAATAAATAAATAAAAAGAATTTGATTCTTTTGCGTAATTATAAACTTCTACTAAGTTAACTTTACAAACCATTTTACCTAATAAATATATATATATATACATAAAAAGGTTTAATTATGTTGAAAGAAATGAGTTAATGATTGTGGGTGGCATGGAAAGTTGGCAATCAATATCACTATGAAGGCTACCTTTCTCCCTCCACATTACACCAACTTCAATTCTCATTCCTTCAGCATTCAATAAATAACTCCTACCATTCCCTTGCCTCTTAACTCCCATCTCAAACTCTATGGCTTCCAAATCATGCCCTCTTTTGGTCATCTGCCTTGCCTTTTTATTCCCTCTAGCCATCAGCCAAGCCCCGGCGCAGCCACCGAGCTTGCCGACCGCAACGCCACCGCCATCCACCCCACCACCTACCATAACAATTACACCACCCCCTAATGTTGCTGCACCATCAATAACCCCAACTATCCCACCACCCCAACCGCCTCAAACCCCACCTGTCTCCACCCCGTCTCTGCCTCCGGCATTGCCACCTCCACCTGTTACTCCTCCACCATTGCCACCTCCTCCTGCTACTCCTCCGCCATTGCCACCTCCTTTACCGGCGCCACAGATCTCTCCAACTCCTTTGCAGGTAGCGCCGTTGCCGACTCCGCCAACACCGGTGCCTTCACCGCCAATGCTAGCTCCGGTTGCAGTGCCAGAGTTAGCCCCTGCACCAGCTCCGGGAAAGCATAAGCATAGAAGGCGTCACAAACATAAAAAGCATCAAGCCCCAGCCCCAGCCCCAGCCGTCCCAAGCCCACCAGCACCACCTACAGTGGTGGATTCACAGGATGATAGTACAGCACCAGCGCCATCACCAAATCTGGTAAGCAAATCACTCTCATTATGTGTTGTTTTTATTTAGATATGTATATAGAATTAATGAAAATGAAGAAAAGGTAAAATTGAATACCATATCTGTTTATCCACAGAACGGAGGAGACCCAATGAAACAAAAGGTGGGAACATGGGCCAGAATTGTGTTGGGATTCATAATTGTGGTTGCTACCACACCCTTCAATTTCTAGTTTTGAAGAGAATTATAATCCACAATGAATCCATTAGGGTTCATAATGTTATAGAGTTTGCTCAGAGGCCGACACAGATTTTTCATATCTATCATTTTTTTTTTTAATGGTTTGTGGATTGAGATAATAATGAATTCTTCCTTTTATTTTATTTTATTTTATTTTATTTTATTTTATTTTGGTATAATAATGAATAAGTATTTCAATGAAATATAAATAAATCTCAACAAAAATTTAATCAAAGGTGTAAGATATATTATTAATTTAAATAATTTTGTAAGTACCAACTTTATAGTTTTTTATTAAAATTCCGACTTAACATTCCATTCCACTTTTCAATATTTAAAATCTTGATGTATGTGATTCTTTCTTTTATATTTTTTATTTTTATCTCATTTTACTATTTTTTTTAATCTCTTGGGTAAAAGGAATGAAATTACTGTAGCCTATAAAATTTACGTCACACTGTGAACTAATTTTTTAAAATCTCAAACTTGCAAACAAGAATAGGTGCTTGTATTAGAGTATTTTCATATTACTTCTTATGACATCTTAATATTAAATATATATTTCTTTTATAATTTTATTTTTTTGAAGGTTTTCATTGGAAGGGGGAAACCTATTCGTAAGAGAGATAACAAGTTTAACTTTTTAGTTTTTTTTTTTTTTAGGGCTTAAATCTCCATAAAGAGAGCAAGATATATGTCTTAACCTAAGTATTTATGTGTTTATTTTTTTATATATGTTCTTTTTTCTCTATTATTTGTAATTCTTCCGACAATTTTAAGGAGATTGAAACATGTAGTATACTATTGAGAAGCATAATGAGAATATAGATCATTGATTTAAGGAATACACTTTTGAGAGATGGAGGGGAGAGTTTGGTTATGTTCTCACGTAAAAGAACCCAACGAAAGCATGAGTATTGAAGAGTCCATGGAACACGAAAAGAAATTCGATAAACTTGAGAAAGATGAGTATAATTGTTCATGCTCTCTTTTAAATTGTCTCATTGATCACTTTTATGATTATTATTAGTATATTACTTACCAAGTCTGTTATTGAAGAAGCTCGAATTAAGAAAACCATTATCCACCGATTACGACTAGAATATAGAAGCTTCGCTGTACAAGGATGACCCAAACAATCATCACTTATAGAGTTTGAAAATTTGTTAGCCAACAAAGAAATCATTGCTAAACAAATATAAAACATCACATTAAAGGTGGAAGAAGAAGCATTCTACACAAGTGAAAGTTGGAGCAACAATAAGTTGTCTACCAAATGTGGATATAAAAATGGTGACAAAGAAAGAAGTCATCAAGGAACTACACAACTTAGGAGAGCTTAGAAGAACGACAACAAGAGTTCTAAAGGG
Source organism: Cucurbita pepo subsp. pepo (assembly GCF_002806865.2). NCBI lineage: Eukaryota > Viridiplantae > Streptophyta > Magnoliopsida > Cucurbitales > Cucurbitaceae > Cucurbita > Cucurbita pepo. The sequence goes on along the minus strand of NC_036654.1, from coordinate 4,839,273 downwards.
AATATATTTGAAGGTATTTGCTACCGGAAGAAGAGACATATCTAAGGAATGTTAGGTACTATGTGTCATAGAAGAAGACGAACTTGTAACACCCAAAGTAAAGTTAAAGGTAACCCAAAAAACCAAAGGAAAGAAACTAAGGCATCCAAGCTAAGGAAAAAGATCTCAAAAGTCATTTCAAAGCCATAACTAATAATTAAAGGAGTCAAGGCCTTTGAAGAAGGATGGGAAAGGAAAAAATAAGGGAAAAGGACAAAAATGTCATTTTTCCAATTTTTAATCATTTAAATTTCGGAGAAGGAATTTAAAGAGGGTCAAGAAGTGAAAAATGACTGGCAAAAAATGAAAAAATTTTAGAAAAAGTTTGGAGTTTTTCATAAAAATAATAATAAAATGATAAAATGTGGCAAATTACAAAAATGCCCTAAAGTTCAACTTAATTATGAAACTACCATCGAAGAAAATTTGTCCGCATATTGGATTTCAAAACCATTCATTATTATGAAATCATTAGTATCTTCACTCATAACTATTGAACTGAAATTTGAATATATGTTTCTTAAATCTAACCGTTGAAATCTAAAACCAATTTTAGAAGCATCTCAACTTAGTAGATATTTGTGACGTAAAATCTAAAAACGTTTAAAATAAGAAGGAAAAGTTAACCACAATTCTGGAATAATCAATGGCCGTGCAAGCTTCATCTATAAATAAGAATTTTTGGACAATGTTTTAAGATAAGAATCGAGTGATGAGAGTTTCTAAAACTCGAGTTTGAAGCTTTTAGATTATGGGTTTTTCTTCATCGAGTTTTTTCTAAATTTGAGAGCTATGGTTAATCATTTTTCCCCCTTTCAACTCCTACCAACAAGTTTTATGAAGAAATTAGGTCGTGAAAAGCTCTAGAATCGGCGGCCATACAAAAAGTTTTTTGGTTGAAATTTTGACGAAGATAAATTTTTCGACGAATTTTGGAAGGTTATAACTCGAGTTACACACTACAAAATGGTATCAAATTAGTCTCTATGTCTTCTTTAAAACTTTATCTAAAATTTTGGTGAAGAAATTGAGATCATTTGAGGTCTATATAGAGTTGTAAAAGGGAAAAACCAGAGATACATGATAAAAAAAAATATAAAAAAAAATATAAAAAAAATATTAAAAAAAAAAAATCAGTCATGTTTCCTACCACAAAGGAAGAAGATGAAGCCCAAAGTCAAAATAAAAGTCAAAGGTAACCATACCAATTTTGATCAATTTGGATCTCCATGTAAATTCTCATAAATTTTTTTATGGTTCCTCAAACTAAACTAAAAAATGAATCTAATAAAAAGAATTCGAAATAATTTAAATACCGAAAGCTCAAGAACGGAGGTCCCAAACATCAACATCGAGGTAAATAGCTATTTTGGACTTTTCTTAAGAAATACATGTAGGAATTGATTGTATTTCTATAATAACATTAAACCAGGTATGAGTTAAAGAAACATAAGAGGTACAGCAAGAAGTGAGAGTTAAGACCCTGAACCGATCAAATTAATCGAGATTTAAGCAATGTTAAAATAACCCACTAAATGAACTTTGGCGCCTATGAATTTTTATTGCTGAACTTATTATGGTATATTAAGATTATATATGAAGTTTGGTGTTCATTGAATAAGGTTAATTGGTTTTCATTGAATAAAGTTAAGTAGTTATACCAAGTAATGAGGTAAAATGATAATAATGCCACTTTCTATTAAACCTTATTTTATGATTTTTGATGATTTAGTGAAATTTGAAAGTCATTAGAATATGTTAAGTAGTTAAACTAAGAATTAGGGATAAAATGACCAAAATGCCCCTATCACTCCTTATGATATTTCAAGGTCTAAACATGCTCAAATGAATGACTTACTACTTCTTATCAGGCCTATTCCTAAGGACATAAAGTTATGTTCAAGATTTCAAGGTGATTAGAGCAAGTTTGAAACCTAAACGATTAGGGCTTAAGAAACGTTTAAGGGAATACCTCAAGTAATTTTTCTCAAAACTCAAGAGTCTTCTAGAACTATCTAAAGAACACTTTATAACTCCATGACATTTTGAATGACTCATATATGTTACTAAGCTACGTAGAGCTCAAGAATGCATGATACGACTTATGCTTCCATAAATTATGAACCTTAGAAATTATATAATGTTCAAGTTTGAGAACCAACGAAAATATTATACAAGCTCTACAACTACCAAGGAAAAGAAGAATGTTAGGTACCACTCAAGGATAAGGGACCAAGGTCCTCAGACAAAGAAATTCAGAAACTCCTAAGACCTCCCACAGTACAACATGTTCATGACTCAGATTACGTAGCCTGGAACGTATGAAGCCTTGAGTTTAGGTATTCAGACTATGCCACTTGGAATGTATGAAGCCTGGGCATAGGTATTCAGGTTGTATCACAAGGCAAGTCCTGGATGAAGAATCAGATTATATTGCTTGGAACGTAAGAAGCCTTGGATGTAGGTTTTCAAACCCTATGTAGGGCAAACCCTAAATGCGGGTTCCCATCCCTTGAAACGCATGAAGCCTTGGACGTACGTTAAAACTGTGTCGCTTGAAATGTATGAAATCTTGAACACAGGTTGTCAGGTGCATAACTGATACCGTAAATTCTAGGGAGACTGTCTTGGAGAACGAACCAAGAACAAAACAAGAACCTAAAAAGTAACAAAGAACAAGACAACAATCAAGGACTAGAACATGGATCATGTAACGACTCTAAATTTCTACATACTCAGAGTCACTACGAACATCTCATGCTCTTCTCTAATGCGAAAATATAACTCTTAAAAGAAAAATCATCTATAGTATAAATGTTGAAAACATTTAAAACATCTTCTATCTCTGAAAAACACAACCATGGTCTTACGTGTTTAAATACGAAGTACTGAAATTTAGAGAAAATAAAAACAAATACAAAATAATTTAAAACGATGAAATGCAAAACAACCTAGTAAACCTAAGACTAGGAATTAAAATATGAGTCTACCCTATGCATGTGCCACAGTTTCTGCTCGCAATACCGCCATCCTCCGTACATGTTTGTGCCTTTACCTGAAAAATGATGTGGCACACGACTTGAGTATTTTGAAGAATACTTAGTAAGTGGCCCCACTATAGGAGGCCATGCAAATGCAAACACATAAAATCATGCTCTTGGGACCTATCTCTAGCTCATCTAGGGGTGGCCTCCAGACTCGGACAAATTGGATGTGTGGTACTTCCCTGGACCCTCTGGTTAAGCTAATCTGTAGCGACGTCCGGAGGTCAACGAAACTCCATAGTGTCATGCTCCTCATAAACACCCAGCTCGTCATACTGTGAGCGTCCGCACTCATCGTCTCTAGAGGAAGTATCCCTATGCTTATGAACATACAATATGCATGAGGTTCCTCTAATGTTCATCTTATCGTCTCTTCTTACACATCCCTCTAGTCTAATCTCTTTGTTACATTAAGTAAGACATGCTCGTGGATATTTATATTAATATCATTTTCATGCTCTTAGGGTTGTGTTCTATGTTGATCTAATGACATGATGCAATATGACACTCATCATCATGTAGCATGCTCAATATGGAAGACATCATCATATTATGGTAAACGCATGCAAGCTACTCATCATATTGTCGTAAAGTGTCTCAAGCATATCAAGTACGTCATTCATCGAAATATATATATTTCGCACATCATCAAACATCATAACTCATACATTATAATATACTCATACATCATCATATAATGTATACAACATCATGTGATACAGCTCATACATCATCATAACTCATACAATTTCTAGCCCATCCTATAGTAAGGACCCTTACTTGGTTGGCCTTGGCCGAAGTACTTCATAATTAGCTAAACGTAAGCTCCCGTTCCTTGAGAGCTTCTCTAAACGTTCCTGGAGTTTGTTTCCTATTACACCTTTCGCCACCTTTCGTTAGTATTTCGTGATTAAATTGACATTTAATTAAATAAACGTGAAATATGACCCTAAAATGACTTCAATTACCTTAATCGATGCTGAAAATAGGTCCAAGAGAGTCAAAACGGTGGAAACTCGGCCAAAACGGGAGAAGTCGAGGAGTTGCATGTAGCACCCGAGTTTTTTTTTTTTTTAAATAAAAAATCTTCAAGGTTACAATAGGGACAAACTATTCATTTTGCTCTATTATTACTTGAGGGGTCTGATTTGATTGGAGTCATATTCTGAAAAGAGAAAGAAGAGAGGGAAAGAAAGAGGAGAAAGAGGAGAGAAAGAAGATAGGGTTTTGAGGTAGGAGGAGGAGATCGGATTATAACCGACGCCGGAGATCCGAGTCCCCAATCTAAACCATCAACAGTCCGAGGCAAGGTGCTCTCACGAATCGCACCTTCCTATCTCGTCAAAAAACGTCCAAGAACTTCAGGTTAGTCCGCGAGTGTCTAGATTGAGAAGTCATCAAGATTTTCGTGTGTTAGCGACATTTTTGTGTTGGTCCTTGGACTCTTACCCTCAACAGCGTGATCTAGTTAAGTTTCAGAGTGAAAGCAGCCAAGATTGGCGTTCAAATCGGAGTTTCAAGAAAACGTGATTTTTGTTAAGAATTCGTGTTTTCTCTGAATTCGAACTCGAATATTAAGATCTATGATTATCATAAAAATATAAGAAAATTGTTTCGAAGGAGTAGAATATGAGATCTACAAGGTTCGTGAAGAAGATTTGTTGAATCAGATTATGGATTGGAAGATATAAAAATTGCAAGAAAATAGATCGAAATGCGAAAGAGGCTAACATTTGGAAAATTGAAACACGTAGGAGAGAGGGAAGAGACAGTGCCACGCGTCGGCCAACGTATGGAGGAGCGCGGTGGAACCGGTGATTAACACGTGGCGGTCACAGACTGGTGAGGTGCGTCCTCACCCGATAGTGGACACGCGTCAGGCACGCGGATCCAGGCCGACCTGACCCGACCCTGAACCGCACGCGACCCGAAACTAGCGAACCGCCCCAACCCGGTGCCTCAGACCCGCGACTACTCGAGAAGCTGCACGTAGAAACCCTCCAAGGCGCATGAGACGCACATGAGTCACTGCTTTTTCTTTCCGTTCGGTCTCTGTTTGCTTGTTTTTTGTCCCGATTTTGATACTGACCCTATTATTATGTGAATTAGGACATGTCAAGAAAAATCCAGAATTTTTGGAATCCTTTCCGTGAAGAAAACTCGAGCTTGGGAAGGCACGCGTCAACCAAGTAAGTAGCCATTTGGATTCCCACGAGCAGTACTTGTAGGAATCACTAGGAAAAAGCATGCATGCTACTACCCATAAACTTAGCTAGCTGGACCTAGCATATTAGTATGAAAACTGCGAAAATGAAATGATTAAGGAAAGCTAGATATGAAATGTTCATTAAATTTGTTATGATTGAGATTTTGGTAAAGTATGTAGGTATGAGGAGGATGTGAAACTTGTGAAATTTTCGCTCCAGGTGAAGATGGACATTATCTTTCCGTTGAGCATGTTTGTTAATATTGCATGAACTGTTGCGTGAGAACTCCTACGCATGATGATTGCTTGTGTTATCTTTCTTGATAAATAGGAAGAAATTATGAGCTTAGATTAGGGTGCTTGTGACTAAGTAGGCTAGACGAGATCCTAGATTGGGAGACCCTTAGAATACCGTGCATATAGTCCCGCGAAACAGTTACCAGCGGATCCAGAGCCCAAAATCCTAAACCCGATAGGTTTGTGAGACCTTGCACGAGATTCCTAGAGATGTATGAATCCAAGTCTAAGCCACCAAGTTCCACCCTAGAAAGAATAGTAGGTCACCACGGTAACTGTAGGTAGCCCGCTGAGTAGTGTGGATAGTGTCATCAGAACCTCCACTTCCCTGTCTACTCCGATACCGTACCGTCGAGGCAGAGCTCCGGTACGGAGATCGTGGAGCTTGGCAGATCCGGATAAGAAAGTGTGACAGGTGCACAGACCTAGTGGTGATAGCTAAGGGGTCATCTGAATAGGACTCCTGGGCCGTAGAAACCCGTCCCTGAGCGGGGGACGTGGAGCCACGTAGGATGACTTAGTAGCTGACCGGCACACAGGGGGTCGCACCCCGAATTTAGTGGATGTATGGTCCCGTGATTGGGTTGTCAGCTAACCTCCACGGATGATTTTCAAAGAGAGTCACATATTCAGATCCAGCCATACGATCCCCCTCAGATTTACTTATGAGGTCGCGCCTCGCCTCAAGACACTAATCATTCCACTGCATAAGATGGGCAAGCCTCCTAAGATATAGAAAAGAGAGTTGTAGCGTGATTTACACTCACTAGAACCCAGAGATAAGACCGTGTATACCTACTAAGATAAGGATACGAAAAGAGCCTACAAGTAGACTGCTTACTGAGTATTTTATACTCATTCCTTTCTACTCTTTTTTTTTGGGTGAGTGATGCCATGGTTCGAGGCGGGAATGCGTGCTGAATCTTAATGCCACAGAGGAGTGTCCTGGAGCGTCTAGGAGTCTGTGCATAATCTTGTTTAGATCTATCATGCATTGTTTTGCAAACCATTACATACTTTTTATAGAACTCATGTGCTACTTGAACACCTTGTTTTGGATTTTAAACTCTAAATAATTGCAAAAGTTTTTTTTTTTTTTTGACTTTCGGGTTTTTACATGATTTCATTGCATAGTTTGTTGGTCCAACCCTTGATTTTGAAATCCAAATTTTGGGTTGTAACACCGCTAGAGGAGTCGTCGGAGTGTCGCCGGAACGTCGTCACGCCGCCAAGCCGAGCCAAGTTGAAGGGCTGCTCACGCCGCTAGGTGCCATGTGGCAGCAATAGAGCACGCCACGTCGTGCAGGCGCTCTGGGTCGAGGCACAGGTTGAAGATCAATTCGGGTTGCAGTCGGGCTGGCTCGTGGGTCGTCAGTTGCAGGTGGGCTGCTGGGCTTCAATTCGCGGGCTGGGCCGTAGGTGAGTTTGGGCCTCGGGCTACTGGGCTTGATTGGTTTTGGGCTAAGAGAACTCGGGCCTCAGGTCCGTGGAGCGGGTTTGGTCTTGGGTTGCAAAATGGGCGCGGATCGCATTTACGAGCTGGACCAACGTGGGCCACAGCAGGTAGTTGGGCTAACAAGGACGTTGGACAATCTTGAGTGGATATGCTAAAGATTGGGGTCCCACATCGATTGGAGAGGGAATGAGTGTTAGCAAGGACATTGGACTCCGAAGAGGGAGGGGAGATCGTGAGGTCCCACATAGATTGAGGAGGAAAGCGAAACATTTTTATAAGGGTGTGAAAACCTCTCTACTAGACACGTTTTAAAAACTTTGGGGGTAAAGTCTAAAAGAGAAAGCCTAGAAGAACAATATGTTCTAGGGGTGAGCTTGAGCGAATAAAAAAATACTCTCTACTCAATAAATCAATAAATAGTATAAATAAATAAATAAAGATAGAGAAATAAAAGCAATGAAACTATATTCAACTGTTTAAAATTATATAAAAAGAAAAACAAAGACATTGGCATTCAGCCAAATTAATTAAACACTAAATGATTTTAAAATAAAGGTGATCCGAAATAAGAAAAAAGTAAGTGAATGTGTTGCACGAGGTAATAAGAAAATTTAACGTATTATTATTATTATTATTATTCTGGATTTAGTTGTGTTATTTAACCTAAATTAAAATTAAAAAAAAAAANCCGTCGTTTTCAAAATCTCATTGTCACAAAAGTCAGAATATCATTTGCGTCTTGGAAAATATGCGTGCGTGAGAACGGCAGAATCAACAAAAATATGAATGAGATGTGTACGACAGGTGCAGATGTTTTAGAAGGGAACTCACAAATTAAGAACTCAGAACTTCTCCTTCTTCTTCGACCATCTCCGCCTCTGCAGACACAATGTTACTCAAAGAAGATTGTAATAAGGAAGGAAAGAAACATTCCTTTCTTTTCCGGCGGACAAGTCAAGCCACCGCCGTCACCAACCTCAACCGGCAGCGCCATTCATTGTGCCACAATGTTGGGGATGCTGTGGCCGTGACCTTTCAGGCGGTGCGCTTTTGTTTCACAATTCTGCGATACCTTTGGTACGTTTCTCATATTCGCAATTTGCTGTTTCTTTTGTTCAATCTTTTTGAACTTGTTTGCTTTTTAGTTCAAAAGGGTATGATGGGACCTCTTTTTGTGTATGAAAGATCATAGCAATCTTGAGTGTACTTTAGATAGAATTCATGCTGGGGCCTCCTTTTGTAATTGCTCATAAAAATTGTCCTTCAGCAAAACCTCCAAAATAGATTAAAACCATTTGAGAATTGATTTTCCAATCAACCCACTTGAAGTTTGTGACCCTTCGTGCATAAATCAAGCATGACGTGAGTTCATTAAATATAACTTTATTCGCATTCTTTATTAATTGAATACCAATTGAGAAGAAATTACATGACATTCTTAGAATACTACTACAATTTACTTTTAATTAACTAAGGATTTGAATTCAGGGTAGGGTACCAATGGATAGCAAGATTTATATCCCTTGGATGTTATGTTGTGCTTATTTTCCCTGGTGTTCTTCAAGGTAAGTCCCTAACTTGCGTGTGCCTCTTTTGAACATTATCGCTTATTATTATCTTTACTTTTACATTGCAGTTGCATATTATTATGTTTACTCCAACCAGGTTCGACGAAGCATAAAGTACGGTGATCAGCCAAGAAATAGGTAGGACTTGCATCTCTTACTCCCTTCATACCCTTCTTGTCTTTCATTTTCTGTTCATTCTTCATTGTGCAGCTTGGATCTATATGTACCACAATCTAGGGATGGCCAAAACCCAGACCCAAAGCCAGTGGTTGTATTGGTAACAGGTGGAGCCTGGATTATTGGGTAACAACATACCCTTTTCTCTCTTCTCTCTTCTCTCTTCTCTCTTCTCTCCATGGGACAAAAGTAAATATATTTTAAATTACATGTTTACTTCTTATATATAGTTCTATGCTTTGAGAAATGCAATTTTTGCGCAGTTATAAAGCATGGGGTTCCCTTCTTGGATCGCACTTATGTGATCGAGACATTATAGTAGCCTGCCTTGATTACAGGTGAATTGATTGATGTTATTTAATGATATAATAGATTGATTTCCATCCTCTTATGTGTCAAATAATATTCTAGAATTTAAAATTATAATAGCATGTTGAGGATTGTTGGGAGGGATCATCGCGAGTTTATAAGTAAAAAATACATCTCTATTTGTAAGACGCCTTTTGAAAAATCGAAAACAAAATCAGAGAGCTTATTGTTCAAAGCGGACAAAAAGATACTAAACTTTTTACTTAAATGCTGTTCGTGTAGAAATTTTCCTCAAGGTAGCATGAGTGATATGATAAAGGATGCTTCTCAAGGCATCTCATTCGTATTCAATAATATTGCCGAGTATGGAGGAGATCCTAAGAGGTAGTATTATTATGTTTGCATCTCCCTCCCGTGGCTATCTATTTTATGTTTGAGTATTTCTGGGTCTCCCACTAAAAAAAGATGGTGTTTAAAAGTAAGTACCATAATAGATTGTGGTGATATTGTAGGATTTATGTGATGGGACAGTCAGCTGGTGCACATATTGGTGCTTGCACACTTGTAGAGCAGGCAATGAAAGAAGGTGGTGGTGAGAGGGTGTCTTGGAGTGCGTCCAACATAAAAGCTTTCTTTGGTTTATCAGGAGTGTAAGTGCCATTGAACTTGTGTTTTCTGGTTGCCGTGAGTTTTGAGGTATACACGAGACTTGACTATTTGTTCTTGGTGTATGCAACCACCAACATATGGACATAGGTACAATTTGTACAATTTAAAGGACTACTTTCACAGTCGAGGTCTTCACAGATCTATCTTTTCAAGGTATATGCATTCTTGTTTTCCTTTTTCTCCATAAATTTGTGATGAATTAGATGTGTAATGTAGCATCATGGAAGGAGAAGAGTCGTTGGAAAGATTTTCCCCCGAAGTTATGGTGCAGGACCCAAAGATCAAAGATGCAGCTTCCCTGCTCCCACCCTTCACTCTATTCCATGGAACTGCAGATTATTCCATACCATCACATGCCAGGTCATTACTTTCTTTCATAACTTCACTATTTCCTACTTTTATGCCCTTAAAGAATATGCCTTATAATAAAATGGTACTAGATTTGGAGCATGTTTAGACCTCGAATTATCAAAAGGAGTCCTAAAGATATTTTCGTCATTTTATCTCCTAATTCTTAGTTTAGCTAGGGAACGTTTTTGAATAATTTTCAAAATTTACCAAGTCATTATTCATCCTAAAATAAGGCTTATTAAAAAGTTCCATAGCATTTGGAGGTCATTTAGATCGTGAAGTGAAGATAAGTTATCTTAAGGGCATTATAGTCATTTTATACTGTTATTTGGTTTAGCTACTCAACCTTGTCCAATGAGTACCAAATTTCATATACAACTTTGACACATGCCATAATATGCTCAATATTAAAATTTCATAGGTAGTAGAGTTCATTTAGTGGATCTTTTTAACGTTACTTAAATCCCGAGCAATTCAATCGGTTCAGTTCTTGTGTTTTTCTTTCATATTACCTTAATTCATACTTGGTTTAAGGTTCATACTAAAATAACCAAGTGATTCCTACAAATATTTCTTAAGAAAAGTCTAAGAGGGCTACTTACCTCATCGTTGATGTTCGAACCTTTGTTCTCAGCTTCTGGCACCCGTATTACTTCAATTTTTCTTTGACAAAATCCTTAGGGTGTCTAGTTTCTGGAACCATAAAATTTTTCATCAGGATTAGTCTAGAAGAGGGTTAAAATTGAAAAAATTGAGGGAGGGTTAAGTTTGAGTTTGACATGTTTCGTTCCGTTGAATCGGCCATGTCATCGTCTTCTTCCTCTAGATAGGAGAAGAAGATGCGTGCGACATTTGCACCGCCGCCTAGAACTTCGCCTACTCTGCTTTGTATACGGCATGAATCCCTTCTATTTCTTCATGAAACTTAAAGATGGTGTTACAAGGAAGAGTTAGGAATTATGAACCTTCTCGTGGATTGTAGCCTAAGTTATTCTCCTCCAAAGTTCGTTGGAAATCGTTTTCCTCGTCAAAGCTTAACCTAGAAAAAGCTTATTGGGCAGCTATTTCTAGGGATTTTCAAGGCCCAATTTTTATCGAATCTCTTCCTTATTCTTCCCTCTAGCTAAAGGAATTGGTTTAGATGTTCTTTAAGTGTGTGGCCTTAATTTAGAGAAATTGTCCTCGGTCTGCAACTCTCCCGAAAACGCTAAATTCAACTTTCTTGTGCAGCTTAATCTACGAAATTTTGGCTCTTGATTTCTTCATCAAAGTTACTCATCTCAATCCTCTTAAGCTAAAGGAATTCTAGATTTGAAGAAAAATGGACCTATATGGAAATTCGACACTTACCCCCCATTTAAACCCGAAATTGACTTTCTTCAATTGAGCACATTCTTGATGTATTCTTTTCATCGTTTTCTACAAAAACGATCCTTGGATGTGTAGAAATTGAATGAGATTGACCTTACTCGACAAATTTGCATGTAGGCTTGGATGGGATTGAATTTTCAAGCTTTTACTTCCTTCTTTAATGGCAACAATGGTTGGGAAAATGTGTTCTAGGCTTTTCAACATTCGATTCCTTCATAAAACTTGTGTGTAATCTTGTTTAGATGTCATAGGAACAAGTTTGAAAGAAAATAGTGAAAAATTGATCTAGAATTTGGAAGAGATTCGGGAGCAGGAAACCTAAAAACTAAACCGCAATAACTCATTGATCTAAATGAAAGATCATACTTCAGACTTTATAGAAGGAGCTTAAACTCATGTTGAAACCTCCATAATCCTAGTGATTTGGAGATTTTATTTTATAAATTTTTCGTTGGAAATATCCTCTTTGATCAACAAGCTATCAATCTCTAATTTAAATTATAGTCATTGGATGTGATGAGGTGTGTCTCCTCTAGAACATACTCAAATTTTGTGAAGATGATTTTTTGATCCGTGGCATTTTTGTAATTATCTTGAAGTTTAGGGGTATTTTGGTATTTTGGTAATTTGTTAATTTATGAATATTTTATTATTATTTTTCTAAAAAATAAAAAAAATAAAAAAAAAATCTCAAAATTATTCTTCTTCGGGGTGATTTTCTCCTTCTTAAACATCTTGAAATTCCTTTTCGATAAGAAATTAAATATTTGGGAAGTTCCTTAAAAATTCGGACCGCCTTAAATCTCTAAGATTATTTATTAGGGTATTGAAATGGCTTGGTTAAGACTTTTGTCCTTTTTAAGTGCATTAATTGGTTTCCTTGGATCCTTTACCTTACTTTTAACTTTACTTTGGGTGTTACACATTGACCTCAAGATTTTAGAGGTAGCTTCAAAGTGAACCAGGTTCCTTTTGTTTGCATAAATTGGCTTACCGTGAAAGCATATCTAAACGTATGTGAGATAAATAAATGGATGTCTAGCGTTTTTCTATCGTTCCTTATGCCTTACCTTTATTTTTTTATTTTTTTATTTTTTTATTTGGTAGCTTATAGTTTCAAATTTTGTTCATTAGGAGTCCCAACTATCTTATCCCCAAGTTAACCTGTTTCTTCTAGTAATTAATGATATGTTGCTGAATCAATTCCTAGGAAAAACTCTAGTTTTCTTAGGTCTTTGCTTGCAGCACAAAGTCCATCCCATTGTTTTCTTATCTCAAGTTATGAGGATATCAAGATCATAAACCATAGGTCGACATCTTGAGTAGAAGAGATAAGATCAGAAGCTTAGGTATCTAATGCATAATCATTCATCGAAATTTTAGTTAGAATTAAATATGATTTTGCTTCTATTATTGAAATTCAAATTTTTATAAGATATTGTGTAATTCTTTTTCTTCTTCTTCTTTTGACGTCATTAGATAAACCCAAGGCACGTGAGATCACCAACGAAAGTCACGAATCATAATTTATTATTATTATTTTTTTAATAAATGAATGTGAAAATAAGTTCCTTTTCCATATATTTTTCTTCAGTAAGAGCTTCGCAGAAGTGCTTGAAAGAGTTGGAGTAAAAGTTGAAGCAGTTGAATACACAGGAAAGACGCATACGGATTTGTTTGTTCAGGTGAGAAATATTTTTAGGCTTCCAAATTCTTATCGTAAGCACTCTAAGCTTATGGCTTGGTTTCGGGTTTTAAAACTCTTCTCAAATTCCAACACAGGATCCAATGAGAGGTGGTAAACATCAGTTGGTTGAAGATTTGATTTTCATCATTCATCAAAATGATACAGAAGCTCTCGCCAGAAATGCAATGGCTCCCCGAACAAGACGCCTAGTACCTGAGTTCATGTTGAACTTAGCTCAGCGTGTTAGCCCATTCTGATCTTCTAACTTTAGTTCTTCTTCTTACTAATGCTGAGTGTGTTGTGTATATATATATATATATATATATATATATATATATTGATTCACAATATTATTAAAGCAGATTACCTTTTTTCATTTAGTGCTTTGCAGCAGAGTTGTCCCCATTCCCCTGCACAACCAAGGATAAGTATAAGAATATGATTACATTACACACAAACTCAAATATATGCTTAAAATCATTCAATCAAATTACACTAATTGTTCTTATTCTTCTACGCAAGCATGCATTATGAAGTCTATGTATCGAGGATACTTAGCCTTCGTTACGGTTTTCCATATTTGATTCTTCATTATAAGCTAATTTCTTGTATTGTTGAGGATACTTAGCCTTCGATTACGATTTACACGTATTATATTGTTTGACTCTAGGTCTTGAACAAGGCGCCCCACCCTCTCATTGGCCCAAGAGGGATTCGGTTTAGTGGTTGGACCACAAACCAATTGTTCATGAGAGGATCAGTAAAACTTAAGGAACAAGAAGTACTTCAGGGGTAAAATGGTAAATTGACCTAGCTCTAGTTCCGAACAACCTGTGAATGATCGACTTACTAATCATGGTTACATCAAATGGGCATAAATATATTTATAGTGAGAGTAGTGCAACTACTAGGCTTATATTGGAGTGTTCTGGTAGTTAACGAATGTTGGTTAACAAGGTTAATGAGTTTAGCCGGTTAATCTTGGATCGTTGGAACCCATGATTTGTAGGTCCATTAGGTCTCCTTGCTAGCTCATATCGGACTAAACCGTAGAACAATGTGGCAAGTAAGTTCAAAGTGTTCGAATGCAAATTAGGGAATATGTGCTAAATATATACTATATATTTAACTGTATTTTGTTTTAATTATGAATTAAATAAGGAGAGAAAATTGAAAATATTTAAATAAGATTTAAATATTTTAATTATGAATAGGGATTCATAATCAATATGTATGAATATGTATGAGAATTGATTGGAATCAAATGTTAAATATTAATTAAATTATTTAATTAATCCTTTTATATTATTTTAATTTAAAATTAATTGTTGAATTAAAATAAAGAAAGTCAAATGTTGACTATAAAAAATGTATGTTTGAGTGAGTGGAATATTGAGTATTATATGGTTTAACCAAACTTACATGCTTGCCATGTCATTCCACGAATTTGAGTGGAATTTTGAGTGTCAAAATTCGGTTAACTCAAACTTGATGCATAATCCCACAAATTTGAGTGAAATATTGAGTGTCAAAATTTGGTAATCTCAACTTTGCATGAGCATGCAAATATGACTCTATAAATGGAGTAATTAGGGTACATGTAAATTCTCTTAGAAAAACTTTGAGAAATCCCTCGCAAACTCTCTCTTCACATGTACTAAATTCCTTCCAAGTCTAGTTACTCATCACATTTCACAATCCCGTTCTAAGGCCGGAGAATAGTAGAGAAGACACTAGTGGTGGTTTGAAACCGGTTTATGCTTCCTGTAAAGTCTCAGTCATTAAAAGAATAGGTTACGGCCGGAGTTTTTACCTTATTTGCATTGTAAAATCCTGTATTTCTATGGATATCATTTCTATTCCCAGAATTGAAACTTGGTGAAGGGAATCTATGAGAGAAGGTTATCGAACCGGGTTCCGACCGAATAGAACCGAGTAAACTATCAGCTTCTCTCCTGAAATCTTCGATTCTTGAATAATCCACATCTCTTGAGTTATGAGTTCTTGTCACAAACTCTCTTTGAGTTATGAGAAATATTCACAAAACCCGTTTTTTCGCACGCATGATTTATGAGTTCGAGTTATGGTTCGAAACCGATTTTTTCCCCTTGAGTTATGAGTTCTTGTCACAAACTCTCTTTTCACATATACTAAATTCCCTCCAAGTCTAGTTAGTCACCGGATTCCACAATTCCGCTCAAAGGCTGGAGAATAGTAGGGAAGAAACTAGTGGTGGTTCGAAACCTGTTCGTAAGGGAAACCGGGAGCGATTTCCAACCATCAAATTGGGGCATTCCCCACAACAATGCCGACAAATATCTTTTTGCATGCGTGTGAAAAAACCGCACCCATGGAGCAGCTTTTTGGAACCATCCTAGAACGCAAGCGAAAACGCGCCAGTGTTGCAAATTCGTTTCCAAACCATGGAATTGGGGCATTCTCCACCACAATGTCAAGAAATATTTTTTTCGCATATGTACGAAAAAATCGCTCCCAAGGAGCAACATTTCGGAACCGCACAAGAATGCAAAAGAAAACGTGCCAGTGTCACAAATTCGATTCCCAGCCATCGAATTGGGGCATTCCCACAACAATGACGAGAAATATTTTTTTGCATGAGTGCGAAAAAATGGCACACGTGGAGCAGCATTTCGGAACCGCCCTTGAACGCGAGCAAAAATGCGCCGGTGTCGCAAATTCGGTTCCCAACCATAAAATTGGGGCATTTTCCACCACAATGCCAAGAAATACATTTTTCACATGCGTGTGAAAAAACCGCTCCCGAGGAGTAGCATTTTGGAATGCACCCTTCCTCTCTCCTCCCTCTAGCCCCATCTTGATTCTTGGGGTTCCTGTCAGTATGTTGGGGAGTGCGTCGCTCATCCCATCTAGGAGCGGGTCTGTTATTGGAACGGTGCCTACGTGCTGGTGGTGGACGATCAGAGCCTCCTGATTCATGAGGACGCTTCTGCCCAATTATAACTGGCTCTTCACGTCGTTTCTCATCCTTTGGTTTCTCTAAAGCCTTGGCAGTTCTCAAGGCTTCCTCATAGGTCTTTGGGTTGAACGCCTCCAACATGCGGCGAATTCTTGGTTCCAAACCCAATACAAATTTCTCTGTCATCTTTTCCTCAGTGTCCACCATGGACG
>NC_036654.1:4816667-4819664 GCF_002806865.2 Cucurbita pepo subsp. pepo | reverse complement strand
TTTTTTTTTTTTTTTTCTTTTTTTTTTTCGTTTTCATTTATTTATTTATTATATATATATATATATATATATATTTATTTATTTATTTATTTTCTTTCTTTCTTTCCCGGGTCGTTACACAATGCTAGTGTTTTGTTCTTGGTATTCCGAATAATTTGGATTCCAAGAACAAAGTGAGCCTCTCCCAAATCTTTCATTTGGAATTGTGTCACTATCCAATGCTTAATGTCAGTCAGAAATCCCACATCATTCCCAATGAGTAGGATATCGTCAACGTACAACACCAAGAAAACTACTGTAGAGTTGACTATCTTCTTGTAAATACAAGGTTCGTCAACATTCTGTTTAAAGCCATAAGATTTTATCGCAATATCAAACCTTATATTCCAAGATCGAGATGCTTGTTTCAACACATAAATGGATCGTTTAAGCTTAAACTTTTTGCTTGTGATCCTGCTCAATGAACCCCTTTGGTTGAGCCATATAGATACTCTTCTCAAGATTGCCGTTTAGAAAGGCAGTCTTGACATTCATTTTCCAAATTTCATAATCATAAAATGTGGTAATTGAAAAGAGTATTCTAATCGATTTAAGCATAGCAAATGGAGAGAAGGTTTCTTCATAGTCCACCCCCTCTCTTTGGGTATAACCCTTTGCTACAAGTCGAGCTTTAAAGGTCTGTACCTTACCGGCTTGGTCTCGTTTTCTCTTGTAGATCTATTTGCAACCAATAGGTTTTACCCCATATGGTTGATCTACAAGTTCCTAGACTGAATTGAAGTACATTGACTTCATTTCAAGATTCATGGCTTTGATCCACTGATCTCTATCTTCATCATTCATTGCCTGTTTATAGGTCAATGGATCCTTAATGCCATCATCAGGTATGATGACCTGTGTTTCTGCCAAACCCAAGTAACGATCGGGTTGAGTTATAACTCTCCCACTCCATCATCAGGCATTCTAACTCTTGAGAAGGATGTGATTGACTAGAAGTGCGAGCTCCATCAACAACTCAAGACCAGCCTGATCAATAACTCTGGTTGTTTTATCAGTAGCTTATTTAGAAATCTCACTCAATATTAATTTGCTGCGAGGTTGGTGATTTCTTACGTGGTCTGCCTCTAAGAATGTAGCGTTTGTTGATACAAACACTCTATTTTCTTAAGGGTCATAAAACAGACTACCTTTCGTCTCTTTGGGGTATCCTACCAATAGGCATAATTTTGAACGACGTTCTAATTTCTTGGGGTTTTGCACCAACACATGTGCTTGGCATCCCCAAATCCTTAAGTGACGTAAACTACCTTTACGCCCTCTCCATAACTCATAAGGTGTTTCTGAAACATTCTTAGAAGGAACCATGTTCAAAATGTATGCAGCAGTCTCCACTGCATATCCCCAAAACGAATCAGGTAATAGAGCGAAACTCATCATAGACTGAACCATGTCTAATAGAGTTCTATTTGTCCTTTTTGATACACCGTTCTGTTGCGGTATACCAGGAGCTGAGAGTTGAGATGTTATTCCATGTTCTATCATATAGTCCTGGAATCTTAAGTTCATATACTCTCCACCTCGATCTGATCGAAGTGTTTTAATAGTTTTTTCTAATAGATTCTCAACCTTAGTCTTATACTCTCTGAACTTTTCAAGAGCTTCGGACTTGTGATGCATTAAGTAAAGATAGCCATACCTTGGATAATCATCAATAAAACTGATGAAATATTCACACCCTCCTCGTGCTTTGACATTCATTGGACCAGAGAGATCTGTATGCACGAGTTCTAAGGTTTCTTTGGTTCTATACCTTTTTTCAGAAAAAGGTCGTTTAGTCATTTTACCCTCAAGACAGAACTGACATGGAGGTAAAAAGTTGTCTTCTAACTCATTTAGAAGTCCTCTTTTAACCAATCTCCCAATCCTATTGAGATTAATGTGGCCTAGTCTTAAGTGCCAAAGATTGGTATTAGGAAAAATCTTTTGTCGTTTATTTTGAGTTTTAGCTATTTTAAACATCTCGGTATTTAATATAGCTTTTGTTTTGCTTGGTTTTAACATATATAAGTTATTTTCTAGTTTTTCAGAACAAATATGAATACCTCTTTTGAAAATGAACACTTCATTGATTTCAAAAGATATTTTATACCATTGTTCTAATAAACAAGAGATAAATATTAGATTTCTTTTCATTCTAGGAACAAAAAGTACATTATCTAATATAATGAATCTATCTCCGAAAAACAACTTTAAATTTCCTACTGATCTTGCTGAGACAACATCTCTTGTTCCAACCCTGAGTGTTATCTCGCCTTCCGCAAGCATTCTTTAGGAACTAGTTTCTTGAAAAAAAAGAACAAATATGAATAGTGGCCCATGAATCCAGTATCCAGGTTGAGTGATCATACTCTACTAAACATATTTCTACAACTAGTAAATCATATATACCTTGTTGCGTCTTTTCGGCTTTCTTTTCTGCAAGGTATTTTGGGCAGTGACTTTTCCCGTGCCCGTTTTTATTGCAATGGAAACATTTTCCATTATTGGCATTCTAAACCATGCGTTTGCGGTCAGTAAGGAATCTTATCTTTCCCCTTACCATTTTTGTCATATGCATCCCAAACTATTCAGTTTGCGTTTGAACCGGGGTTTAGGGGACATTTCTCAGTTAAAACAAACGTCAAATTATCATTTGCAAGTATTGTGTTTAGGTTTGATTTCCTTGTTGCATAATTGTCGCCGTTTAATTTCTCAGAAGCGAGTAATTGTACTATTGAGCTTGACATGCTAAGATTTAAAATAAATTCTATTAATGAATTGACTTAATCTTTTTTAATCCAATCAGGTTTAGCAAATGTAATAATGTACCCAAAAATTATTAATTTGCAACGATACTTTAGTGAGCTAGAACAATTGCTACCGAGGGGCAGTCAATCACTCCTTCACTAAACCAAGACATTCTTGACTTAAACACTAATCCTAGAATAACTCTTATTC
>NC_036654.1:4802532-4814267 GCF_002806865.2 Cucurbita pepo subsp. pepo | reverse complement strand
ATTCGTTAACTACTAGGACACTCCACTATAGCCTAGTAGTTGCACTCCCCTCACTATAGATATATTTCTGTCCATCTGATATAACCATGATTAGTAAGTCGATCCTTCACAGGTTGTTCGTAACTAGAGCTGGGTCAATTTACCGTTTTACCCCTGAAGTTACTTCTTGTTCCTTATGTCTCACTGATCCTCTAATAAACAATTGGTTTGTGGTCCAACCAGTAAACCGAATCCCTCTCAGGCCAATGAGAGGGTGGGGCCCCTTGTTCAAGACCTGGAGTCAGTGCTTAAGGGAACTACCTTTCTTCTATCCCTAAAAGTGGGTAGGAGTGAATTCCGTCTTGCACCCCACGTCCCCAGCCATTCACCCAGTCTTACCCCTGAAATGGGAGGCCTGTTGAGTCGGCGAACTAGAGCCACTCTCACCCATGCAAATCTAAGGATAATTCCGAATAAACAGGAGTTCATGGTTAGCTCAGGATTAAAACCGAGTTACCTAGGTTATCGAATGAAAAGAAAATCAGTCTCAACAGTAAACGACTTTATAAAGTGAGAGTGGTTTTCTTCATGGTCCGATCTTATGCAATACTCATTGCATAGGACGCCCCCACTCACATGTCTCCACATGCACAATTTAGTGATCGCATTGTTTATATCATATACAAAAGTGGGCCGCATCCATAATGTCCCCAGAATAAGGTACTCAACCTTATCCATGTACTATAGATTATTTTGACTATATACTTGAAAANCACAATTTAGTGATCACATTGTGTATATCATATACAAAAGTGGGCCGCATCCATAATGTCCCCAGAATAAGGTACTCAACCTTATCCATGTACTATAGATTATTTTGACTATATACTTGAAAATGATTCACTCTTATGTCTCTACATATAGTTCAAGTAATCATATTATAACCAGAGAATTCTTAGTTTATTGAATTTAGATTAATGATCGTAACATTCACTTTATTCAATAACAATTTTTACTGAATAAACATCAATAATAACTTTATTGAAAACAAAATATGTTTTTGTTTAGAAACTATGAGTTTTAGGTCATAAAATTCAACAGTTTGGTGATAGTGCAATCCTATAACCCACGACCCCAACGCTCTCTAAAATTTTGAAAGGGCCTATAAACCTTGGTCTTAACTTTCCCTTCTTTCCAAACCTCAACACTCCCTCATAGGGGCTACCTTCAGAAACACATGGTCACCCACCTCGAACTCGAGGTCCCTTCTATGCAAATTTCCATAGCTCTTCTGTCGGCTCTGTGCGATGAGAATTCTTTGCTAAATTCTCCGCACCTCTGCGTTGGTGACCTGAATCAACTCTAGTCTCAATAGTTGCTACATGCCTACTTCTTTCTAAAATACTAGTGTTCGACACCTACGCCCATACAGTGCCTCAAAAGGGGCCATCTGGATGGTCACTTGATAACTATTATTGTAAGCAAATTCTATTAGAGGATGATGTTCGTCCCAGCACCCAGCGAAATCCATGACACAGGCTTGCAATATATCTTCTAAGATTTGGTTCAGTCTTTCGATCTATCCGTCCGTCTGAGGATGAAATGTTGTACTAAACCTCAACTGAGTTTCCAATGCTTTTTGGAGACTTTTCCAAAACTGAGAGGTGAACCTAGTGTCCCGATCAGATACTATAGACACCGGTACACCATGCAGGTATATTATCTCTCTGATATACAGCTGAGCCCACCAATCCACACGATAAGTGGATTTGCGTGGGATGAAGTGAGTCATTTTGGTAAGTCTGTCAACAACTACCCAGATTACGTTGAAGCTCTGCTTGGTCTTGGGTATGCCCGAGATAAAATGCATACAAACTGCTTCTAATTTCCACTGATGGACCTTTAAGGGTTGTAGCAGTCTTGCTGGGCGCTGTCTCGAGGCCTTCACCTGCTGACAGGTCAAGCATCGACACGAAATCTGCTATATCCTTCTTCATCCCTGGCCATCAATAACATCCCTTAAGATCCTGATACATCTTTGTACTTCTATGGTGGAACGTGTAAGAAGTATCATGAGCTTCTGTCATAATATCCTTCAGGATTTTTTTGTCACGTGGAACACACAAGCGGTTTTCCCACAGCAGGCCCCGTCTGAAGAGATAGAGTACCCTACTGGTCTTTCTGCTTCTGTCTGACTCCACACTTTCCCAAGGTGTTCAACAGACTTCTGAGCGTCAATAATTCATTTTTGCAGGATGTGTTGCATGGTCATCTGTGTTATCTGAGCAGTACAATCTCTAATTACAACATCGATTCCAGCCCTCTTCATCTCATCCTGTATTCTTTCCTGCTTGCTGATCATCGCAGAATTATGAACAACATTTCTGCTCAATGCGTCTGCCACAACATTGGCCTTGCCTGGATGGTACAATCTCAATGTCATAATCCTTTACTAGTTCCAACCATTTTCTCTGTCTCATATTAAGCTCCTTCTGTGTAAATAGGTACTTGAGGCTCTTGTGATCAGTGAATACTTGGATTTTCTCTCCATACAGATAATGCAGCCATGTTTTCAGTGCAAACACCACTGCTGCTAACTCGAGGTCATGAGTGAGATAATTTCATTCATATTCCTTCAGTTGTCTAAAAGCGTAAGCTATCACCTTACCCTCTTACATGAGCGTACACCCTAGACCTTTTTCTGATGCGTCGCTGTACACCACTAGATTCCCAGATCATCTAGAACTGTAAGAACTGGTGCTGTCACCAACCTCTCTTAGAGTTCCTGGAAACTCTGTTCGCAAGCTGATGTCCACACAAAGGGCTTGCCCTTCTTAGTTAACTGAGTTAGCGCAGAAGATATTTTAGAGAAATTTGGACAAACCTTCTATAATATCCAGCTAGTTTTAGAGAACTCCGTACTTCAGTGACTGTGGTCGGCCTTAACCACTTTATCACTGCCTCTATCTTAGTTGGGTCCACTGTGATTTCTCTTCTTGATACCACATGACCAAAAACGCTACCTCAGATAGCCAAAACTCACACTTGGAAAACTTGGCGTACAATCGCTGCGTTCTCAATATGGTCAGAACTTTCCTCAAATGCTCTTCGTGCTCTGCCTCTGACTTAGAGTACACCAGAATGTCATCAATAAACACTATAACAAAAGTGTCTAAGAATTCCTTAAACACTCTATTCATTAGTTTCATGAAGATGGCTAATGCATTGGTAAGGCCGAAGGACATGATGAGAAACTCATAGTGTCCATAGCAATTTATGAAGGTCGTTTTGGGTATATCTTCTTCTCTTATTCTCAATTGATGATACCCTGACCTCAAGTCAATTTTGGAGAATACCGTTGCTCTCTGTAATTGATCAAACAAGTCGTCAATTCTCGAGAGGGGGTACTTATTCTTTATGGTGACCTTGTTTAGTTCTCTATAGTCTATACACAGACGCAGGGATCCATCCTTCTTCTTGACAAACAGAATAGGGGCTCCCCAGGGCGATACGCTGGGTCATATGAAACCCTTATCTGATAGCTTCTGTAATTATTCCTTCAATTCCCTGAGTTCTGCAGGTGCCATTCTGTAGGGTGCCTTAGAGATCGGCACAGTTCCTGGTTGTAGGTCGATCTCGAAGTCAACTTTCCTAACTGGGGGCAAACTTGGCAAATCCTCTAAAACATCAACGAAATCCCTGACAATGTGTACTGACGAGACTGTCTGTTCATTTCTGCTGTCTAGGGTCACACTAGCTAAAAATGCGATTGCACCACTGCGGATCATCTTCCTAGCCTTTCGTGCTGTTATGACTCTTGGGGTTCTTTTGGAAGTGGCTCCCTTATATGTAAAACTATCCCCTAATGGAAGTCTAAGAGTAACTATTCGAGTTTCACAATTTATTAGAGCACGATTCTCGCCTAGCCAATTCATACAAAAAATGACATCAAAGTCTTGCATACTTAATACTATTAAAGTAGCTTCTATGACACGTCCTCTCACTGTCACACTATCTTCCTTAACTCTATGAGTAGCCATTAATAGCTCGTGAGCAGGGGTGGACACTGATAGGATGATCTCTAAGGGTTCTTTTTCTAGGAGCGCTAAATCAATGAATTCCTCAGACACAAACGAGTGTGTAGAACCCGAATCAAATAGTACAAAAGCCAAATGACCAAAGATGGGTAGTGTACCTGTAACAACTACGTTAGGCGCGTCGGCTTGCTTGCTTGTGGTTGCATGGGCTACAGCTCGCCCCTGCTGCTGTTGGGCACCCCGGCCTCTTTGATGTATTACAGGTCGATTAGTGTTTTGATCTCTCATTTGAGGACAGTTCGTTGCAAAGTCCCTATTTGGCCACAACTGAAACATGCCTTAGTTCCAGCACGACACTCCCCCTTGTGAGGGCGCTGACACTGAGGGCAATTAATCTTGTTCTGTGTTGGGGCCCTTCCGCGATTGGTAGTGCCACCACGGGGTGGTCTGCCAATCCTTGGATAGTTCTAGTCTATCTTTTTTCCCCAGAACAGCTATGTGGGATTTTTGGGCTGATCCTTAATTTTTCAATACGAGGCGCATCAATGAGGGTCATCATTTTGAGGGTTGCTATATAATCTGTGGATGTCTAAGATGCCACATAACCTCTAATGTTCTCCCTTAGACCGGCGATAAAATGTTCAGCCTTAAGCTCTTCAGTGCTGACATATATAGGAGAGAATCTTGCCAATTTATTGAATTCTAAATCATAATCCTCCACATATTGGTCACCCTGCTTGAGTTCATGGAACGCTGCCTGCAACTTCATCCTAGTAGTGATTGTATAGTATTTGCGGAGGTAGGCCTCTTTGAACTGACACCAAGAAATAGACTCTCCAAGCGGTGCAATAATTTTTTAAGCACCCTTCCACCAGAAATGAGCCTCTCCCTTCAACATATAAGTTCCGCAATGAATCTGATATTCCAGCGGACAGTTCATGTAAAAGAAGACTGTTTCCATAGCCTCGAGCCAGTTTTCTATTGGTACGAGATCTATTTTGCCACCATCAAAGGAAGACGGGTTATGCCTCTGGAAGTCTTTCAGATAATGAGACCCACAATCATAGTCCCTAAGTCTCTGGTCCCCTGTAATGCTGTATGTTGCATTGCTGTCTGTTACATTCATGTCTATTGCATTGTTACCTGTTGTATTGCCTATTACATTGTAGCCTGGTTAGTGACCAGTGTCTACATCATCTGAGTCATCTGAGCATGATTTTCCATAGAGGTAACATACATGTATGTAGTATATCTGTAGTGAGGTTAGTTGTTAGCTGGCTAGGTGGAACCTCTACATTATTGGTGGGCACCAATGGGACCGCCTCAGGAGAAGGAGCAGTAGAGTCTGCGTTGGGTAAGTCTTGAGTCATTTCTCTCTTTTGACTCATTCCTGATCTTGGTGCCCGGGGTATAGGAGTCGAACCATTGGGGCATTACATCAACATCCTCTTGAGGTTCAAGTACAAGTTGTTTTGCCTCAAGTGACGGGACATTAGTGTCCTGAGCGACTCTTCTTCTTCCTCTTCTAGGTCCAGGCTCGAGATAGGGTACACATCTCTTTGGTGCCATTTAGCTACCACAATAGAAAAATTGCAGTTACAATTCATTCAAAGCTCAACCTCTAGAAAATATGCAATTATAACACAAGAAACAGACATGATAAATTCTCTACTTAGCAACTTAGCTCTTGATTTCGCAATTTAAATCCGTGAGACTATCTGGTCGCGAGCGGCACGTGATTGATGGGCGTGTCACAGAGAAAACGACTCTCTAACCTAAGTGTCTACAAGACATGTCCTGGTGCTCTAATACCAAATTTGTCACGACCAAAAAAAAAAAAAATTATCCTCAAGTCGTGACTAACAATGACTATGATGTGTAATGTGTATGCAAGAAATTCAAAGGAAAACATTATCTTAAAAAACAATCATTTATTTTGTAAGAAAGCGTTTCAATACAAAGAGGACAACGAAAGAAAACATGAAGGACACAGTGTACTAATTAGTAAGACCGGACTGACGCCATGGGACACACTTCCTCTGTGACAATCCACATCTTTCAACGCACCCTCTCTTGACCCAACGCCTCACGTACCTGAAAAAGAAAGGTATAGCAAGAATGAGTATAAAATTATACTCAGTAAGTCACCTACTTGTAGATTCTTATCGCATCCTAATCTTAACAAACTCCCACGGACTATACTTTAGCTCTAAGACATCTAGTTTTCGTTTTAGCTCCTTCAGAATTGCCCCTTGGGGCTTCTTGGTTATTTGTCCTTTTATTTAAAAATCCTTAAGAGTTCCCTTATGTCGACCTGTGTAATGACTGGTGCCCTATGAGTAGCTACCTCGACATGGCTCTAAGACTATCTGGTATCTTACCTAGGAAGTGAGCTGCAACCCCCTAGGCCCATGACAGTCCCCCTGGTCGGGGAGAGCTACCCCCCCTTAACCCATCCAGCTAAATGGTCTATATGACGTAGACACACATTTTCCATGCTAAAACGGCTAAGAGAAGTTGGATTCTAATCAGGAACCCCCTGGTCCCCCACGAAGCTATGACACCAATCACACATATGTAGCCTAAGGGCACTCTAGAGAGGGTTCGTGTGCCGTGGTGGTCTGTTACACTACTAGGGGAAAGGTTAGGTCTATACCTTAGTGACTTGTCACTCTAACCACAAATCCCTAGACTTAAACATACCTGTGGGTCATGGAAATTAAATGAGTGTGCACACAACTATCATTCAGCATCATCATACAAAATTCATGCAAAATAAACATAGATGCTCAACGGGGCGATAACATCCATCAAGCTCCAGGAGCGTAGAGTTCACAAGTTCCCATCCTCCTTTCAGCATGAATTAATCATATACATATAAAGTGGAAGCTTAAAACATAATAACAATAATTAGATAATTCTCATAATATTTCACATAATACATCCTTACTCTTAACAATCAAATACCTACATTCAATCACGGAAGGCTACCACCTAAGAGAATTAAACTAGCATGCATGCATAACCAAGCGACTCCTACAAGTATTTCTTCCTAAAGTTCCGTGTGGTGACTTACCTGGATGATGTGTGCCCTTACGTAGCATTTCCACACAATTAGCGTATAAAAAATTACTGATGTTTCCTCAATTAGATCCTATTTCATATAAAATAGGATTAGGATTGAATTCGGGAGGAAAATAGGAAAAACAAAAGTCGAATGGGACGAAAACGGGCTTACACGCGCTTCCATGCGCTGGAACAAGCTCACTCGCAGGTTCCACGCGCGAGTGTCACGCGCACACATTTTTTTCCAACCGCGGGTCACCGCGGTTCATTTCATCGCACAAGTACTGGATAAGCTGAGGAATGCGAGTCGGGTTGCCTGGCCGCGGACGCATGTTTCTGGAAGGTTGGAGCCACGTCTCCCCAGGCAGCATTCGACGTGTGTCTGGTGGTTATTAGCGCATGCAGACCTCTTGCCGATTGAGACGTGGCGCACCGTTGCCTTCTCTCTCCACCTAGCAGAAAAACGAGGTTTCCAATTAGTTTTCTGACATTCTTCTCATTTTTCTATCTCTCGATTCTTAATCCAAATCGTAATGACTTCTTTAACAAAGTTTTAGATCATACTACAACCTACGTGCCAATATTTTTTTCTTAATTTTTACTTAATCATACGACGAGTTATTAGCATCGGAAAGAAGTCCGATAAAATTTTTACCATTCTTGAAAAGATTCTCATATCTCAACGTTTCGTCTGATTTCCTCATAAAAAAGTGTTGGATCTTTCCTAGATGAAGATAGTAAACTTTAACACACTATTCCCAAATGAAGATCTCAGATATGAAGAGTAATTTTCGAGATCTTACCTTGCGGATTTCTCTCGGATCTTGACGGAAGCTGGAACCTCAACAACACGAGTCTTTCTTCTCTCCAAGAAGAAGCTCCAGAGTGTAAGTCCCGGTAGAGGATGAATTTCGTTGGTGATTCTCCGACGAGGACTCCGGAATTTACTTTTCCCTCTCAAGTTTTCTCTCAACTTTCTTTCCCACACTTTTCTCTTTTGTAGGTACTCTGTGGAGGATCCTGAAGACCCCTATAATGGGCGGAGGAGCAAAATGCCCCTTTTGCCCCTCTGACTTTGACTGTTTTTTTTTTTTTTTTAGCGTTACAATTCCCCACATGTACCCTTAGTCGCTAACAAGATTCTACATACACAAGATCATGTTGGACTATGCCTAAGAAGAACTCTTAAGTTCCAAGCTTGACTCAAGACATTATGCATAAAACCTAGGATCGCCAAGAATCCAAGAAAACACCTAGGTTAATGCAAAGAATATGCTTAACAAGTTGCTAGGATCCATGCCCAAAGTAACCATTATCTCCCACCACCAAGTACCATGAGGCCCCTATTCCTCTTTAGGTGGGATGCTTTGCTATATGTACCATGAGGAGGATGCTAGGATGGATCTATTATTCCTCTCACCTAAATGAGATGCCTTGCATCACGATTTGCTAGCAGGATGCCATGATTAAGATGACATCACCTTGCACTCATGGGGAGAGAAGTAAGGGTTACTCTTGAAAAGTTTTCCGGGCTAAAATATGATGCGTGATATGATGACCCCTAAAGTATAGTTCTTGAAAATGAGACAAGAAGTCGTATCCTAGCTCAAGGTCATGATTAAGAGCCTACAAGTAGGCTACTTACTGAGTTTTACTCACTCCATGTTTATCATTTTTTCAGTTAACTAGGAGCTGGCCGTGGATGGGAGCGGACTTTGGAGTGAGGGCCATGAATCAACCTTATCTTTAATTAACTATATTTTGTGTCCGCTCCTTATTTTGTGTTTTCGAACTAGCTTATATGTACGTAAAAGAAACTTATGTTCAACTCTATTTTCAAATTGAAAAAAAAAAAAAAAAAATCTAGGATCTTCACATGAACCACACAAGTGAAAAAACTGAGTGGTGGTCCATATTTTTTGACATTGTTGCATGGAATGTTCAAATTCCACCATTTCGACCCATATTTCAAACAAATATAGCCTATCAAAGTGTACCTACCTTCCAAAAATAGAAACCCAACAAAAAAAAAAAACTTTCTTCTTAATTTTTAATTCAAGTTGACATATTCTCTAAAATTTTAGATCTAGATCTTATCAGATACTTTGTTTTTTTTTTTAAATCTTTTACATCAATTTTCTTGATGATAAACTAATTGGATTTTGACAATCAGTAAAAAGAGAGAAAGAATTGGATTTTGACCATCAGTTAATCAGTTAAAAAAGAGAGAAAGAATGAATGTTTATTGATGTTAAATGTTTTTTTTTTCCTATGGTTATATGTAACTTTGATGTTTTACTATGACTAAATTAAATGCCGTTTTTTTTTTCATCCTTGTTTCAATGTTTTTAACTCAGGACATGGCGCAAAAACTTCAAGTATTGAAATAAGGACGTAAGTCTGTGGAGGATTATTACAAGGAAATGGATACATTGATGGATCGACTTGATCTCGATGAGGACATGGAGACTCTCATGGCACGGTTTCTTAATGGGTTAAACACGGAGATTGTAGACAAGGCTGATGATATGGTAAGGAATCACTACAAGGGAAGTAAGATTCGGATTACCTTGTTGATCGAATACCACAAGACAAGAACATTGTTTGAGATTCGAATCACTCCACAAGCAAGATCGATCATTTCTAGCTTGAATGATTCTTGTTGATCAAATATCTCAATGCAATAACATTTGTTTGAGATTCGAATCACTCCACAAGCAAGATTGATCATGTCGAGCTTGAATGATTCTACATGCAACCTAAACTACATAGAATTGCAAAGAAACTTAACCATTGGTTAAAGAGAGCACAAATGCTCCTTTTTCTATATTTTCTAAGTCTACTTACAAATACAACGTACATGGCTTTATATAGCCTCAAAATGAAACTATTAAAAGCATTTCAAAAGTTGTAACATTCATACTTTATTGTCATAATTAATTGTAACCTAAAGTAGATAAAAAGTCTTAAAATATATTAATGAAATATAATAACTCTAAATTATAATCTACCCAAAATTTATAACATGAAACTTCATTTTTCTTCAGTGTGCCATGAATTGAAATATCTTTTGATAATTTCAACCGTATTTTCTTCACATCTTCATTGAAGTATATTGTATGATTGATGTCTCTTAGTTCATGTCAATGTCTCTTTGTTCATGTCTTGTATGATTGATGTCTCTTTGCTCATGTCAGCTGATCTACCACCTTAAACTCTAGCAGATTCGTTTTTATAGGTTCTATATATATTTGAATGTTATATTTGCTTTCCAAATTTACTTCTTTGTGTCACTTGTTTTAAAAAGGGAATTTTTTTACCGCCCTTTTTACTCGAGAGTGTACGTAGCAGTTATTGATTTGTACCTCTAAAAGTGGGTCGCTCACTGTAGTTAGGCCAAGGAGGTACACTAATGAGCCTACTAGTGGGCCTAAGTGCAACTGCATGGACTATGTAGAGAAATTCTATGCATTCAACCCTACTCAAAAAAAGAAATGGTGTTTCATGTATATGCATTTTCCGACCTAAAAGATGGAGTCACATCCAAAGTATTTTTTTAATTTCATCCTTTCATTAACAGTTTTTAGGTGAAGATAAGATGCACAGTTGATGACTTCAGATGTGGAGGCCATGGAATAAAGACCTTTACAAAGTTTTTCGCATTTAAACATTGATAGGAGTGTGTTAATATTGAAGATTTTAAAAAATGCTTTAGAGAGTTGTTGAAAACTTATTTTGTAATAACCCAAAATTTGGAAAAAAAATATTGTCCCAAGTTGCTTCAAGTTGAGAAGTGGGAGTTGGCCTCAAAAGGGAGGCTCCTCACTTCATTTTAGAACCTAACTTGAACTGTTCGAAGCCCGTCGTAGAATATACTTTCTGATGGCTAAAGGTCAGTATTTTGGCTTATCTGACTTGGATCTGATATGCTCGGACCATTTCCTCCTAATTTCAGTTCTTCGTATAAGGTTAGTATGACTACCTCTAGCTATTTAGATTTTTGGAATCAAGTTTAGAGTATTCATACATGATTAGCTTACGAGTTTAAATTATTTTATGCAAAATTAGGCTTAGTTAATTTAAATAATTTGGAGTAAGTTTAAACTATTTTAAGCCAAACTACATGAGACAATTCCCATAGTAAAATTCTAATTTATGATGTTGGATTCCTTAGTCAGAATTAAATTTGAGAGAGCGACTTTAAATTTGAGACAATGGACTTCATACTTCGGTGGGCAGTTCATAAAATGAAAGGCCGTTTCTATGGCCTCTAGCCAATTCTCAGCGGCAATAGGATCCATCTTGCCTCCGTCAAAGGAAGGCGGTTTATGCCTCTGGAAATCTCTCAAGTAGCGGGACTCCACAGTCATAGTCCCTGAATCCTTGCCCCCTTGCCCTGTTAACTGATTAGACATCATGGTCTGAATCATCTGGTTCGTCAGAGCCTGATTTTCCATCGACGTCATCATGAACGTCTGAAACATCTCCGCTGAGGGCATGGCTAATGGCTGGTTTAGTGGGACTGCTGTACACGGGGTTGGATCCGATGGGGCCTCCTCGGAGAAGGGAGTAGTAGGGGGTGTCTCGAGCAGCCTTCGGGCCTTGGCCTTCATTCGGCGTCTTTTTGATCTTGATGGCTGTGGTACTGTCCCC
>NC_036654.1:4800933-4801787 GCF_002806865.2 Cucurbita pepo subsp. pepo | reverse complement strand
GAGAGGGGAATGAGCCAAGCAAGCTTTGTTTGAGACCCATACATAGAGAGCGGAGTTAACGATAATGTATGTGGGGCTTTCGGTCAGTCTTTCGTTACAGGAGAGGAAAAGAAAGAAGGATTTCATATGCTTTCCCTTACAGTTCCAGAATAACAGAACAAGTAGTAGTAGTACGGAACAAGGAGTTAAAGGAATCTTGAGTTGAGGAGAAAGGATCAGATCAAGAATCAAGGCAATAGCGGGTCCGACAATGGAATTGTGAGACCGAGTTTACGAGGCGAATAAGCGAAGCTGCGAGACCGACAGGGGAGGGGAAGGAGTTCAACTGTCACAGCCCAATATTTTACTACGGACAGTGACTAACGACACGACACAGATGTACAAGAGATTTAAATATGAAGTAACGAAAATCGTCAAATTTCAATAAAGTTTTTCGAACGATAAACACAAAACACAAGACCGTTTGGAAAATAAATTTCAAAAGATTGCGAATACAAAAATAAGGACTACGACTGGACTGACGCCCCGGGACAACCCATTCCTCTGTGACAATTCCCTTCAGATCACGCCCACTCTTGACCGACGCCTCGCGCTCCTGAAAAAAAAAAGGAAAACATAGCAAGGATGAGTATAAAAATTATACTCAGTAAGCCACCAACTTGTAGGCTCTCTTCGCATCTTAATTTAACAGGTTGCCACGGTTTCCTATTTCGGTTCTAGGACGACTGGCTCTAATCTAGGTCCCTTGGGGCTTGCCCCTTGGGTTTCACTGACTTTTCGTTCTCTCATTAAACGCCTAGAGGTTCTTTATGACAAGCTAATATGGTCGGTATCTCTCTATGAGGTGCTACCTC
>NC_036654.1:4770677-4799933 GCF_002806865.2 Cucurbita pepo subsp. pepo | reverse complement strand
GCGACCTTAAATTAAGTAGAAAATTTTGGGTCGTTACACATTCCACTCGACGCGTG
The DNA here is from genome assembly GCF_002806865.2 of Cucurbita pepo subsp. pepo. Taxonomy (NCBI): domain Eukaryota; kingdom Viridiplantae; phylum Streptophyta; class Magnoliopsida; order Cucurbitales; family Cucurbitaceae; genus Cucurbita; species Cucurbita pepo. The sequence continues at coordinate 4,799,877 of NC_036654.1, read as the reverse complement.
NATGTATACAGTAGCGACCTTAAATTAAGTAGAAAATTTTGGGTCTTTACACATTCCACTCGACGCGTANCGCGTGAATCTCACTAACTTTAAGTCTACGGTTAACTAAAAAATAGTAACAAAAAAATAGAAGTGATTTTTAACCTAGGGATTTATCTAACAATCTTCTCATAAAGCCCTATGGTATATATCTACCTTATTGTTTGAACTCTGATCTTTGAGCGTAGTTCTTCAAAATGTACCTGCGCCAGGGACTTGGTGAAAATGTCTCCAAGCTGTTTNTCTTCAAAATGTACCTGCGCCAGGGACTTGGTGAAAATGTCTCAAGCTGTTCCTCTATTCAGATGAAATCAATCTTGATGAGCCCCCGATCTGCACATTCTCAGATGTAGTGGTATCTGATTTCTATGTGCTTACTCCAGTCATGCAAAATTGGATTTTTGATCAGGGAGATCGTAGCTTTGTTGTTCACATATAACATTGGTGGATCACCTTCTCTTCCGATGAGTTCTTACATCAGTCGCGCAAGCCAGACCCCCTGTGTTGTCGCTGTCGAAGCGGCGATGTATTCTGCTTCGCAGGAAGACAAAACAACTACTCTTTGTTTTGTTGATTGCCAGTAGATCGCGCCGCCTGAGAGGAAGTAAATCATCCCGCTGGTGCTCTTACAATCATCAACGTCACCGGCCATGTCACTATCACTGTAGCCGACCAGCTCAAGCTTCTCCTTTTCTCTCCCTGTACAGTATCTCACACCCCAGCCTTTGGTTCTAGCCACATAGCGCAGGATGCGCTTGACAGCCAAAAGATACTCCTCCCTAGGTGCTTCCATGAATCTACTCACGTATCCATCGGAATAAGCAAGGTCAGGGCGTGTGTTTACCAGATAGCGCAGGCTCCCAACAATGTTGCGGTAATGGGTGGCGTCGACTGCCATTGTAGTGCCAACCTTTCTTAGGTAGAGTCGGGCCTCCATTGGCGTCCTTGTAGGGTTACTGTCCCCAAGCCCAATTGAGTCCAGCAGCTTCTTTGCGTACGCAATTTGGCAGATGGAGATACCGGTAGTACTCTGTTACACTTCGATGCCGAGGTAGTAGCTGAGCAGGCCGAGATCGCTCATCTTGAAGTTCTTTGAAATATCCCTCTTGAATCTTCCGGGGACTTCCATGTCGCCTCCAGTGATTATGAGGTCGTCGACGTACACTCACACAATCAGTCGCTATTCGTCATCGCCGTGCATGTACATGCCATGGTTAGAGGCACAACGGATGAACTTCAGCGACAGTAGGGTACTGTCGAGCTTCGCGTTCCAAGCTCGTGGTGCTTGCTGAAGCCCATAGAGTGCCTTGTGCAGACGCAATACTTTGTCAGAGTTGTCGTTGCCCAAGAAGCCCGGTAGTTGTCAGACATATACAGTCTTCTTCAGCTCTCCGTTCAGGAATGCGGATTTCACGTCCATGTGGTGGACCTCCCAGGAATGATGTGCCGCGATTGCCAATAATAGGCGGACAGATTCCAGTCTTGCCACCGGCGCGAATACCTTCTCGAAATCCACTCCTTGCTTCTGGACATAGCCCTTTGCCAGCCCTTCACCACTAGACGGGCCTTGTGTTTCACAACTTCTCCCTCTTCATTATGCTTCAGTTTGAAGACCCATTTGAGCCCTATGGCTCGATGTCCCGGTAGCATGTCCTCCAGATTCCACGTCTGGTTCTCAGTGATGGATCTCATCTCCTCTTGCATTGCCTTCAGCCAGCACGGGTTCCTTTTTGCTTCGGCGAAGGTGTTCGGTTCATCTGCGCTTATGGCATGCAGTTCGGCCACTTCTTTGAGCTCGCACGCCGCCAGTCCAGGTCTTCCATCCTCCGATACCTGGCCACCAGATCATCATCGTGATCGGCATACAACGTCAAATCCGCAGTCCGTGGTGTTGCAAACTCCACTGGTTCAGGGGTTGCAGTTGCTAGGGGCGGTGACGGTTCCCAATGCTACGCTCCTTCTTCTCTAGGCTCGGTGACGAGATACTCCACCATGAATTGATTTGGGTTCTAGTCTGCCTCGGTCACGTCGTTCCACTGCCAGAAGGTGCTTTCGTCGTAGATGACATCACGAGACACATCAGTTCGCCCCCTACAGGATCATAGAGTCTGTATGCCTTGCTCCTGAGTTCATAGCTGATGAAGACGACCTTCAGCCTTTTGGGATCGAGCTTGGCGACGTGGGGACGTGCTACCTTCATGTATGCGACGCAGCCGAACACTCGAAAATGATGTACCACTGGCTTTTTGTTGTACTAGGCCTCATGTGGCGTCTTCCCATCAAGGCTTCGCATTGGCGACCGATTGAGTAGATAGACGGTCGTCATTACCGCCTCTCCCTAGAATCTTTGGGCATCTCGGCTGTCATCAGCAAAGACCTTGTTGTCCCAACGATGGTCTGATATTGGCCTTCCACCACCCCATTCTGCTGGGAGGAGTAGGGCGCCGTTAGTTGCCGCTGCATGCTGAACTCGTCGCAGTACTTCCCAAAGCTCACTGAGGAGAATTCTTTGCCTCGGTCCGTGTGCAGCATTCGCATCTTCTTCCCACATTCGGCCTCAGCTCGCACCTAAATGCGCTTAATCGCCTCTCCTACCTCACTTTTCTCTTGCAGCAGGATCAGCCACATGAAGCGGCTTTTGTCATTGACTAGCAGGAGGAAGAGGGTCTTACCGCCTGGGATCGCCGGCTTGATGGGCCCGCAAATATCGCCGTGCACAAGCTCCAATGGCTCACCAGCGCGGTAGGATGTCCGAGACGGAAAGGGGTGCGCCTCTGTTTACCGATGAGGCATCCGTCGCACAGCTTGTTCACGCATTTGATTGCCAGCAAACCGTGCACCATCTTCTCCTTGTGTAGTTTTTCTAGAGCAGGAAAGTTTAGGTGCTCATACCTTGCATGCCACCTCTAAGATACTCGGTCCTGACCGAGAGGCTGACCGGTTGTTCCATCTCCAAGATGTAAAGGCGGTTTGTCGTGCATCAAACTTGCATTAGCAGCCGTTGTCGATGCTCTTGTGTCGAGGACCCTATGTTGCCCCTCTCGTTGTTGTTGCCCCTGTGTCGAGGACTCATCGTCGGTGCTCTTGCAGATTTGGAATCAGAATTGGGGGCGTCGGATAAGAAGATGCGCTCACCATGAAAAGAGCTGGCTCGTTCTTCTCGAATTGAGCCACATGGGCCTTCTCGACCTTCTCCTTGTTCCAGCAATTCTTACTCAGCTCAGCCTTCTCATTGTTCCAACAATTCTTACTCAGCTCGGCCTTCTCATTGTTCCAACAATTCTTACTCAACTCGGCCTTCTCATTGTTCTNCCTTCTCGACCTTCTCCTTGTTCCAGCAATTCTTACTCAGCTCAGCCTTCTCATTGTTCCAACAATTCTTACTCAGCTCGGCCTTCTCATTGTTCCAGAAATTCTTACTCAGGTGACCTCTCTTCCCACAAGGGCCTTCTCGGCCTTCTCAATTCTCCCACGGGGGCCTTCCTCAAGTGACCTCTCTTCTTCTCGGCGGTGACCTCTCTTCCCACAGGGGCCTTCTCCTCCTTCTCCTTGTTCCAGAAATTCTTACTCAGTGTGGCTCGTTCTCCTTGTTCCAGCAATTCTTACTCAGTGTGGGGCCTTCTCGGCCTTCTCCTTGTTCCAATAATTCTTACTTAGTGTGGGGCCTTCTCGACCTTCTCCTTGTTCCAGCAATTCTTACTCAGTTGTTGGCTTTTTGGCCCTTAATCTCAAATTAATTAATTTTAATTAATTAATTAATTGATGTTTTGATGATAACAAACCTACCTTGAATTATTAACAATTTTCAGTATTTTGTCCACAGTGTAAGGTTGGGAATAACGATTTCAACGTCTTTTTTGGTTCACTCAAATTAGAGATAAAATGAAGAAGTTTCAGTCAAAACAAGATACCCGACATGATGATGTGGCAGCAAAATTGACATTATGGACCAATCAAATTCAAAACAAGATACCTGACGTGATGATGTGGTGACAAAATTGACATCATGGACCAACGGGCAAAATTGACATCATGGACCAATCAAAGTATGACATTTATAACTTTGGTAGATTAACAAATGGTGGAATTTTCAATTGCTTTAAATTAAAATAAAAGTTTTCCGTTACTATTTCAATTACATTTATGAAAACTAGTTTTCTTCAATTATAATATTATTTCAATTACATCTGTAATGATTTCAATTAGATTTATAGAACTTTTCAATTACTTTTCAAGTGTTACTCAAATTGGTTTCATTAACATTTTTTATTATATTATTACATTTAAATATATATATTTATATATTTATATATTTATAATAAAAATGAATTTAAAATATTTTTAATATTTATTTAAAATAATCTATATATATATATAAAAATAAAACATGTGTTCTATAATTTTTTACAATAAATTTAAAAATAAATAAATATTATTTTTCGTGGACCACGTTTTGAGTACATGTTTTAGTGGTCCGTATCAATTCTTATTTTTACAACTTGATCACTGTTTAAACTCATCACCTCTTCATATTTTTTCAGAACACAACACACACAACATAGAACACAATACACAATTTACTTAGTTTCCTCGATCTAATTTTTTTTTTAAAAAGCCTTCATTGTTGTTCTCTCCAAAGCTCCAATTTTTGTTCTGTGAGAAAATTGTAAATCTATTACTTCAAAGAGTCGTGGTTTGTTTCTATAAGATTTCAGATAGTTGTACCGGTTTGATCCTGAGCCGTGGTAAGGACTGAGTTTGCTCTTGAACTCGTAAAAAGAGCGGTGTACCGGTTTGATCCTGAGTCATGGAAAGGATTGAGTTTGCTCTTGCACTCGTAAAAGAAGCAGTGTAGCGGTTGGGCTCTGATCCGAGGAAAGCTGATAAATAGAGTATACCACCTTACTTATTTCCTCTATGAGGGAGAAAGCAAATTGAAGAACCCGCGGATATGAGAAAAACTCAAATTCATTGTAGGCCAAGGCGTGGTAAAGACAAGATAGATTTTGACCAAACATGCTAGAAATGTTGGATTTATGCCATAAAAGCCTCGTAATTAATTATTTAGTTTTTAACAATATTTTTATTATTTTATTTGTAATTTAATTGTTATCCATTGTATGAAAATCCAAGGTTATTAATGTAATCTTGAACCGTATGTACTTGACATACAAGAGGATCATGTTCTAGTAATAACCTAAAGAGTCTATAGTATATGGATAAGGTTGGGTGCCTTATCTTAGTAACACTATTGATACAACCCACTTTGTAATCGTTACAAATAATTTGATCCAAATCGTTTATGTGGAGACATGTACATGGGGGTATCCTATACAATAAGTTTGTATAAGACTGGACCAAGAAATATTTAATCTCTTTTTATAAATCCATTAATTGAGAAGATTAATACTTTAATTTACATGGGTGAGGGCTTGTCCTTTCATTTACATGGGTAAGAATGACTCTTTTAGCGGATTCAATATGCCTACCATTTTGGGGACTTGACCAAATAGGGAGCTGGGAACATAATATCATGAGATGGAATTCACTTCTTTCGACATAAGGAAAGTAGATGAGTTGTTCTCTTAAGTACTGATTTTGAGACTTGAACAATGGGGCCCCACCCTCTCATTGGCCCGAGAGGGACTTGGTTTATGATTGGATCATAAACAAATTGTTCATTAGAGAATCAGTGGTACTTAAAATAAAAGATGTAATTACAGGGGTAAAACAGACTTTTAACCCAACTGTAATTATGAACAACTTATGAAAGATCGACTTACTTGTAATGGTTATATCAATGGACATAACTTGTCCTATAGTGCATAAGAGTGCAACTCTAGGTCTATAATGGAGTGACCAATAGTTAATGAATGGGAACTAATTAATTAAAGAGTTTAATTAATTAATTTTATATAATTGGAGCTTATAATCTTGTATGTCCATAAGGTCCCCTTGCTAGCTCATAGTAATGCTAAAAGGTTTAATTTATTTGAAAGAAAATTTGAAGTGTTCAAACTATTAATATATTAAATATAAAGGAGAAAATAAATTTAATTTGAAATGTCAATTAATATTTAATATATTAGATATATTAAATAAATAGATAAAATATATTTAATTTGAAGTGTTCAAATTAATATTTAATATATTAGATATGATAAATATAAATAGAGAAAAATATATTAATTTGAAGGATTTAAATTAATATTTAATATATTGGATATATTAAAGGAAAAATATATTTATTGTATTTGATACCATTAAATATTAAATAAATTAATGTATTATTGTATTTGATACAATTAAATATTAAATAAATTAATGTATTTTCATACCTTAAATAAAAATATATTTGAAATTTGAATGAGATTCAAATTAATTAAATATATATCAGGATATCTTATAATATCTAAACCTGATTTGTATAAGGTATTATATCCTAATATATTAAATATGCAAATATATTATTTGGCAAAGATTCTCCAAGAGTCTTTATAAATAAGACCTTCGGGTTGAGCCAAAACACATCGATCTCTCCCACTTTCTCTAGAGAATGAAATTACATCTCTAGAGAATTCTCGAAACTCTTCTTCTCCAATCCCTTTGGGATTTTCTTTCAAGAGGCTCCCACAAGTCTTGACCTTGTGTTTGAGTCATAGTAAGTAAGATCTTGTGGAATGTTGAAGAACTTCTGCATGGTTGGAATACTCCGAGGAGTCTTGCAAGTTAGGGTTTCTACAAAGGTAGAGTTCTTACTCTTCTATTTATTGCTTTGTTTTAATTCTTAATAAAATCAAAACGGTTCCCAATGCTTCCGCTACGTGGATGAAGAGTTCATTCTCTTCATGGAATCGAATTTTTTCGATTTTGGTAAAGTTGCTTCTCTCCTTCCCCTGGCTAGTTTTTTCGATTTAGGTAAAGCTGCTTCTCTCCTTCCCCTCATAACCGCGGTAAAGCTACGAAGATTACTTCATTCCCTTCTTTCTGTAGGTCTGTTCGCTCCTGAACTTATGGCTCTATTCCCTGACCTAATTGAACGAGGTAAAGCAGCTGAGGATTGAATTGACTCTCTTGTAAACTCCTAAACCTTCTTTCACTCTATCTCACAAGCACTAAGTTTAAGTAAGTTCTTTCACTCAGACACCTTTCATAAACACTTTGACTTCCCTTGCTTGCTCGGATAATCTTTCATAAACAAGCACATGGTGCTCCCTGAGCCCGAAGCTCCAACTCCTGACTACTCTTGTTTATCATTATCTAGAGCTTCCCAGTCCAAGGTTTCTCTACTCCCACCTATCGGTTCACTAGGGGTTTACAAGGACATGGGATTTTTGCATCCTAATCCTACAACTCCGAAGAAAGCAGGGATAGGTGTAGTCGTATTCGATTGAGAGTCTGATACCAATTTCAAATAAGAAGGTATATAGGGGAAAGATAGAGTGCCTAGAGGAGACTGAGCGAGACAAGAGCCTGATGCTTTGAGCTTTCTGGCAGACCTGCCTTGGTCCAATTCCCAGCAGTTCACTGACCTATCACTATAAGTCAGGGAATTTTAGACCTTGTGACCTCTATGGCATTCCTAACACTTTTTCTCGTATTCGTCTGATAATCGAAGAAAACTCCAAAACCTTCGAGTTAAAGCTCCAACCTCTGTGCACCTGTCGCATGAAGGGATAGAAGGAAGGCTCTTTGCGAGAGAGTAGTTCATCTGGGTCAAAGAAAAGTAGCTTCTTAGAAAGTGAGGGAGTTATAATCAAATAAGATCAAGGGCAATCCCTCCTACGATTACGATGACTAATAACGGAGTCTCGAAAGAAAAGGAAAAGAAAGATAGAGAACCTCTTTTCTTTCTTTACACGATAGGAGGAATTGTAATTGATTGAACCATACAACAATGGTTCTAGACCCGTAACTGAGTTAGAGAGCAGCGAATCAGGCTTTTAGAGTGGTGGCCCTTGCGGAAAGTACAAAAGGAGAGTGGAATTATCGAACATAAGATCAAACTCACAAGCCATCTGGTGATCAAAAATCTTCTATGAATGATTAATGCAGACTGGTTATGTTGGTTGACCTCCCCAAGGAATTGGATGAGCCTTTCCTGGTAGGCCTGTCTGACAGCGAGGCTTCTGTGATTGATTATATTCTTTGTATTGTACAGAAAATAAATCAACTTCCATATATGAATATATCTCAGGGCGAAGTTGATGTATGCCAAAGGGGATTGGTCTAAAATGGCGTTCAATCTTTCTGGCTAAAAAGAAAAAAGAATTTCAATTATATTCCCAGTTTGAAGGTTTCTCTAGAAAGAATGTTATGGTATTCAATTATGGGAGAAGCATTTCTCAGAAAGTCATTTACTAGGCTTTCATATTCTCCATCATTTAGTTGGAAAGGCAGTCCATATACCATTTTCCTTTCTAGTGCTCAAATTTTGCCAATCATACCTATCTCTTTGAGAATGGGCTTACATTTCACGAAATTGATGATAATCTATATTACTTTTGTGAAAGATCAAACTTTGTCTATCGAATGGTTCGCTTAGGGAGAGGGACCCCAAGCTACACCAAAACGGGTAGCTAAATGAACCGCAATCTTAGTAATTCGATCTGAGGGTCTCGTATATAATATCACTGTTGTGCTGCATTTAGGGGCCTGATTCTTATATACGTATACAACGGGTTCACATTGAAGGTTTGAAAGAATCAAACTTGGGCACCAGACCTCTACTTGTTTGATCTTGCGAAAAATGCTTTTTCTAATTCTCAATGCTTGTAAGCCTGAACATCTAACTGTAAGCACTCTTCTATTATTGCTATCCCCGCTTTTCCTATTGGGATACCTTTCTTCTATACGCTATTTGCCTTGTTAGGACAGCAAGAAAGATATCCCCGTCTCCAAGTCCTTTATAAAAAAAATAAAAAATCCTCCGAAGCGTGTGGGCATTTAAGTTTCCTATCCTTCGAGAAGGGCCATAGCCAATTAACATATTCTTTTTCTTTCTAGATTCGAATGACGGATCTAGGATATTTTAGGTACCCAGGTGCCTAGCCTTTCCTTATGAGGAACTACTACTTATTATCTTAGACGAACAGTATTTCCACACTTTCTTTTTGTACCGGATTTGATGCTTCCGCGGGACAAGGATGATGCAGATAACTTTCTAAAAAAAGCATTCCGTAGTAAGGATCTAATAAGTGCACCACTGGTCTGAAGCCGAAAGGAGTGGGAGGTGTAGTGGCGATAACCTCTATCTAAGAGCTATCTTCTCGATCTTACCAAACAAAGGCATCATATTGATGGATAGCCTCAAATTACAAGCTTAGGTAGTCTTTCAATGCCCTCCTTTGTTGTTGCAGAACGAGGTAATAGCCAGGTCAAAGGTTAAGGTATCAGCATCTAAAAAAGGGGGTGTTGATCCTTGTTGAAAGCTTTGCCAGTAGACTCCTTGATGTTAAGTGCACACTTGAAGGGGATTGAGTAGACATGGTGGATCCTAATAGTCTGGCACTTTGTGGAGTTGGTACTTGAGAATGAAGATGGACATAAACTTTAGTTAGAAAAACCTTGTTATCTTGAAAACAAATAAATGGGTAGAGAAACTCACCTTAGGAAGAGTCCTATGTTTGGTAGGTACCACTGGGAGAGGCAGTGAAATCTTTACAATCTCAAGCAGGGACAGACGAAGGAGAGCCACATTAACTCCCTCTCAGTGACAATTGGAGGTCTAGCTTGTTCTCCATTCTTGTNTAGTTAGAAAAACCTTGTTATCTTGAAAACAAATAAATGGGTAGAGAAACTCACCTTAGGAAGAGTCCTATGTTTGGTAGGTACCACTGGGAGAGGCAGTGAAATCTTTACAATCTCAAGCAGGGACAGACGAAGGAGAGCCACATTAACTCCCTCTCACTGACAATTGGAGGTCTAGCTTGTTCTCCATTCTTGTTTAATTCAGCCTTTTTCCTTGGTTGTCTTTCTCCTTTGCCTAAGACTGTTGTGGTTGTNTTCAGCCTTTTTCCTTGGTTGTCTTTCTCCTTTGCCTAAGACTGTTGTGGTTGTAGCTCAATCAGTTAATCTTTCAGTTCCCAAAACAATAACAAGAAAATAAGAAAAAGAGAGGCGTCTTTCCGAAGACTGTTTGTTTATACAAAGACAGGCTGATTCAAGTGCATACGCCACTGATATCAGTAGAATAGAATTTCTATTTTAGCTTTGTTGAGAGCTAAACTTTCTTTGCAAATTCTTGTGTTTAGAACTTGCATGTAGAGTCATTCAAGTGGTATTGATCAAACCTCTTGTAGAGTGATTCGAATCACGAGTTTAGAAACGAGTTTTCTTTACTCTTGATCTTGATCATGATCATCAAGGTAATCCGTTCCATACTTTCCCTTGGGTTGATTTCCATATCACTTGTTATCTTGAAAACAAATAAATGGGTAGAGAAGCTCACCTTAGGAAGAGTCCTATGTTTGGTAGGTACCACTAGGAGAGGCAGTGAAATCTTTACAGTCTCAAGCAGGGACAGACGAAGGAGAGCCACATGAACTCCCTCTCAGTGACAATGGGAAGTCTAGCTTGTTCTCCATTCTTGTTTGGTTCAGCCTTTTTCCTTGGTTATCTTTCTCCCTTGCCTAAGACTGTTGTGGTTGAAGCTCAATCAGTTAATCTTTCAGTTCCCAAAACAATAACAAGAAAACAAGAAAAAGAGAGGCCTCTTTTCGAAGACTATTTGTTTATCAAAGACAGGCTGATTCAAGTGCATACGCCACTGATATCAGACTCAACAAAGACTAAGGATGAGATTCTCTTAGACGAAAGTGGCCAAGAATCATCACCCAAAACCGAAGAAAGAAAGACAAACAAAAGGAAAGAAAGGGGAGAACTGGAAAGGGATAGACCATTAACTAGATGTCCAAGAGAATGATGGGAAGGAGGAATAGATCATCTAATTAGTTAGAAAAAAGTCAAGTCGAAGAAGAGATGAAATCCAAGGAATCACCCCTTCCCAAGGTACTGGAATTGGGGAAACTCGATCGTGGAGATAAGAAAACCTGTCCTTAACAAGATGGTAACCAAACCAAGAGCTAGTCCAGATTGCTTTGATAACAATTGATGACCATTTCAGTGTACTTCAATCCCTCTCTCTATCGAATGAGAATCGAAAATGTTGGTTCTCATTGTGCCAGTACACAAGAAGAACAGACAAGTACGAGTGTGTGTCGACTTCAGAGACCTAAATACAGCTTGTCTTAAAGATGACTTCCCCTTACCAATAAGCGAACTCATAATTGATAGAAACAATGGCTTTTTCAACCATGTCATTCATGGACAGAAGTTCTGGGTAAAATCAAATGCACCTGGACGACGAAGAAATACAACCAAAATCACTCAAAAAAGTGCGAAGGGGGATGCTGGTTCTCGAGGTGTGTTTGTGGAGGGTCGAGGAGGGGGTACTAGGAAATTCTCATATAAAGAGAAGGTGGTAGGTCTCCTGAGGAGAGTACTATCGTGGACTGGTGTGAGGAGGAGTACTCATCTGAGGAAGAACTTGATTCCGACAAAGAGGAGGACTGTCCCACTATTAGAGTATCCGTGGAGGACAAGACAAAAGAAGGATTGATTTTCGATATGGTATGTTGTAGGTCTGTGTCAAAGGTGGAACTGGATAAGGAGTTGATGCAGAACTAGAAATGGATAAAGAGAAATGGATAATGGGAGATGTTGGAAAAGGAAAGGGATACTGAAAGAGATAGGAATAGATCAAAGCTGCAGTGCTTTATTATTGTTTTCTCACTCAATTGCTTTAAGAGTTACACAATTCCAATATTGATAGGCTTATACAGTAACCAATAAATATAGTAAATTATGGAAATCCTAGATAAATTCAAATCTACTAACAATCTCTTAAAATCTTGGTACTTTGAATACTTTGAATCATATCTCAACTACTTCGAATCATATCTCAACACTCCCCCTTGATTCAAAGTTGCAGATGTCAAGTAAGCATGTCTGCTTTAACTCGTATAATGTCTGTCTCAGCTTGTATACCTTTGTTTATTTATCTTTCTTTATGAATCCCTCTAATTGTGTTATATAGACCTCTTCTTGTAAATCTCCATAGAACATTTCGTTTAACAAGTCAACCATATCCCATGTTCCATTTTTCTCAATGAACTGCATCTCTTCTACCATGGCTTTCTCAATGGACTGCATATCTTTTACCATGGCTTTCTTCCCTTCTTCTTTTTCAGCTGCTTCTTCATAACTCATAAGGTCTGCAACAGTAAGTGCAAATTGACATGATCCAAATATGTCAGCTAAAGATTTATACTTCTTTGGAGGTGTCTCATCCGAAAATTATTCAAGAGAAGAGTTGCAATTTAGTGATGCTGAAGATGATGAATTTGACAGATTGTGCTGTAGTGGAGACACTAGGAGATGCACTAGAGTTGACCCTTGTCTCTTCACCTATAGAAACTTCAACTGTAATCTCTTTTTTATCATTATCTAATAGTTTTATCTTATCATGACTGGTTTCGACTTTCATTGTGCCGTTTTTCCTCAACTTGCATCTCTTTTATATTTCCAAGTTGCACCTTGATTCTTTGCGTCTCATCAAGCTCTTAGGATAAAGATTTGATGCCTGTCATATGGTTCGAGCATCCACTATCAACAAACCATAAGTCACCTTCTTTTGGATTAATATCAACACACGCCATAAAAAGCTTTTCTTCTCTTTCTTCATTTTCTGCTGCAAAATTTACTTGTTGATCTTTATACCAACAATCAACTTTTGTGTGCCTATACCTTCTGCAATAATAACATTGTATGACCTTCCATATATTACTTTGTTCATTGAACTGCCTTTGTTGATCATTTCTCCATCTACCCCTATTATCATGACCAACATGGAAGCTGCAAAATCCTTCTCTTCCACGACTTCTACCTACTAAATGAATATTTTCTTTTTTTGTTGCCTTCGTTATTTGCTGTCTCCTTTACTTTTAATGCCTTTTCTTCATTCCATACTGGTGATCTATTGATTCTTGACTCATGAACTTGAAGCGAACTCATCAGTTCATCAACGGAGAGTATTGATAGATCCTTAGCTTCTTCTATGGCAGCCATCGCATGATCAAACTTTGGAGTTAAGCTTCTCAACACCTTTACAACAATTGTTTCGTCTGAAATTTTCTCTCCATATGTAAGCATTTGACTGACTATTGCCATTGCTCTTGACAAAAAGTCAGCAATTGATTCGTCATTCGTCATTCGTCATGAGAGTTGCTATTCGTCATGAGCAGATTCCCCTATCCTCACTATAGGAACGTACTGAGGCTAAAGTAGCCATAGTCTTTGTCTTTGAGTAAGTTGCTATTGAGCTTAGCCCCTGGAAACATACTACAGAATCATAAGAATCATATCCTGAGGACTAAAGAAAAGCTGCCTTGGAATCTCATCTGAAACTTTGAAATAAAGGCCTATGAGAATTTCTTCTTTTAGAATAGAAGCTAGGAGATCTTTAGTGTATTCTCTGCAAACCTTATCACTTCGTCAACAGGTGATAATTGCCATCTTTTTAGCTTTTTAAACCATCAGGACAGAATTCTTTTAGCGACAAATAAAACGAAGCGGACAATATAACGTAATCTATTAATTGTTGAGCTAAACCAGCCTTTTACCCTAAAGAAGATTTCTAACTAACTGGATTGAGGGATTTCTTGCTTTCCGGGCCCGCCCTGATCTTCCCGACTGAACTCCTATAGACTCAAGAGAGTAGGCCTTACTGAGCTAATTCAATAAGCTATTCAAGCTCCTAGACCGTCGTCTGCCTAGTCCTGTTGATATGAACCAAGAGACATCAATCATATAATATACTTTAATGAAGATGTGAAGAGAAGGTTGTCAAAATTATCAAAAGATGTTTCAATTCATGCTACGTTGAAGAAGAATGAAGTTTGATTGTTGTAAGTTTTGGGTGGGTTACAATTTAGAGTAATTTAGAGTTATTGTATTTTAAGATATACCAACAATCAGCTTTTGTGTGTCTATACCTTCTGCAATAATAACATTGTATGACNCATAAAAAGCTTTTCTTCTCTTTCTTCATTTTTTGCTGAAAAATTTACTTGTTGATCTTTATACCAACAATCAGCTTTTGTGTGTCTATACCTTCTGCAATAATAACATTGTATGACCTTCCTTATATTACTTTGTTCATTGAATTGCCTTTGTCCATCATTTCTCCATCTACCCCTATTATCATGACAAGCATGGAAGCTGCAAAATCCTCCTCTTCCACGACTTCTACCTACTAGATGAATATTTTCTTTTTTTGCTGCCTTCGTTGTTNCTTTGTTCATTGAATTGCCTTTGTCCATCATTTCTCCATCTACCCCTATTATCATGACAAGCATGGAAGCTGCAAAATCCTCCTCTTCCACGACTTCTACCTACTAAATGAATATTTTCTTTTTTTGCTGCCTTCGTTGTTTGCTGTCTCCTTCCCTTTTAATGCCTTTTCTTCATTCCTTACTGGTGATCTATTGATTCTTGACTCATGAACTTGAAGCGAACCCATCAGTTCATCAACGGAGAGTATTGATAGATCCTTAGCTTCTTTTATGGCAGCCACCGCATGATCAAACTTTGAAGTTAAGCTTCTCAACACCTTTGCAATAATTGTTTCGTCTGAACTTTTCTCTCCATATGTAAGCATTTGACTGAATATTGCCGTTACTCTTGACAAAAAGTCAGCAATTGATTCGTCATTCGTCATTCGTCATGAGCAGAGTTTCAAAATCACGTCTTAGAGATTGCAATTTCACTGTTATGACATTTGAATCTCCTTGAAACTCCTTCTGTAGAATTGACCATGCTTGCTTTGATGTGGTTGCTGCTGCAATTCGTGAAAAAAATAGCCTCATGAATTGTTTGCTGAATAATGAATAGAGTGTTGGCATCATTTTTCATGAATTGGTTGCTGCTTCTATTGTAGGTTCTAATACATCAATGAACCTTAATGGGACTGGGATACCAACAGTCTTTCTCTTAGTTCCATTCCCACATCTAACCTTAATGGGACTGGGATACTAGCAGGGACCCCCGAGTCTGAATTTTGGGCTAAACAACCCCTCAAGCTGATCCATGCAGATATATGTGGACCAATTAACCCCAAGTCTTTCAGCAGAAAGAGGTATTTTATTTCCATTATCGATGATTACTCACGAAAAACTTGGGCTTATTTTCTGAAAAAGAAAATCCAAGGATTTCCAGGTATTTAAAAAGTTCAAAGTAATGGTGAAGAAGAAAACCGATAGACACATCAAAGCTGTACGATCCGATAGAGGTGGTGAGTATACTTCGACATCTTTCATGGAGTACTGCGAGGAGCAAGGCATAAGGTGATTTCTAACCACACAGTACACCCCTAAGCAAAATGGTGTGGCCGAGAGAAAGAACCAGACCATTCTCGACATGGTTCGCTCAATGCTTAAAAGCAAAAGGATGCCAAAAGAATTTTGGGCAGAAGCCGTGCAATGTGCCATCTACGTACAGAATTGATGTCCACATGCAAAGTTAGATGATCAAACACTACAAGAGGCTTGGAGCTGACAAAAGCCTACAATATCTCATCTCAAGGTGTTCGATAGTGTGGCTTATGCTCACATACCGGACCAACAAAGAACGAAGCTTAAAGACAAAAGCAAAATGTGTATTTTTATTGGATATGATGAAAAGACAAAAGGATACAAACTCCTTGATCCAATTAGCAAGATGGTGATAGTGAGTCGCGATGTGGGAGTTAATGAATCAAGCGAATGGGACTGGAACAATTCGATGGAAGTCAATATCGAAGTCGGAGAATCATCAGTCGCTGCACCAACAAGTGCACCAACAGACTCAGAAATTTTTTATGATGAAGATGAACTACGACAACCAAAAATGCGAAGTTTGCGAGATTTGTATGACTCAAAAGATGCGGTACACCTTATATATCTTCTGGCAGATGCTGAAAATATCAGCTTTGAAGAGGCAGTGCGAGACACGAAGTGGCGAACTGCCATGGATGAGGAGATTAAAGCGATTCATCACAACAACACATGGGAAGTGACAAAATTACCGGAAGGAAGTCAGCCCATAGGTGTGAAGTGGGTATTCAAGAAAAAGATGAATGCTCAAGGCGAGATTGAGAGGTACAAAGCGCGACTTGTTGCGAAGGGATATAAGCAAAAGGCGGGAATTGACTATGACGAAGTGTTTGCTCCCGTCGCTAGAATGGAGACAATCCAATTGATCATTTCCAAGCAGCCCAATTCAAATGGCCAATTTTTCAAATGGATGTCAAATCAGCATTCTTGAATGGTGTGCTTGAAGAAGAAGTATATCTCGAACAACCTCCCGAATACATGAAAATTGGAGAAGAGAAGAAGGTACTAAAACTAAAGAAGGCACTTTACAGGTTGAAACAAGCACCGCGAGCATGGAATACTCGTATCGACACATACTTCAAGAAGAATGGGTACAAGCAATGTCCCCACGAACATTCACTTTATACAAAGAAGAGTGGAGGTAATGTGATACTTGTCGCTCTTTATGTTGATGACCTCATCTTCTCAGGCAACAATGATGAAATGATAGAAGAATTCAAAAGTACAGTGACGCGAGAATTTGAGATGACAGACTTAGGCCTGTTGAAATTTTTTCTCGGTTTGGAGGTTAAACAAGAAGAAACAAGTATTTTTATATCACAAGAGAAATATGCAAAGGCAATTTTGAGGATGTACAAGATGGAAAATTGCAACCCGATATCAACACCAATGGAACCAGGTGCAAAGCTCTCAAAGTACGATGGAGGAGAACAAGTAGATACAAGTAGGTACCGAAGCCTGGTAAGCCGGTTCATGGAGGAACCAATTAATTCACATTGGAAGACGTTGAAGCGAATCCTACTATACGCTCAAGGAACATTGTCACGTGGGTTATTTTACTCAAGAACAGAAGATTACAAGTTAGTTGGTTACTCCGACAGTGATTGGTGCGGAGGCATAGACGATCAGAAAGTACATCGGGTTATGTATTCTTCATGGGCAACACAACATTTACTTGGCTCTCAAAGAAACAAGACAGCATCGGGTTATGTATTCTCGACGTGTGAAGCTGAGTATGTAGCAGCATCTTGATGTGTGTGCCACACAATATGACTTAGAAATTTGTTGAGTGAGATGGAGATAAAGCAACGAGGTGCAACCATAATACATGTTGGTATTGGAGCGGCTTTTATTTTCTACAAATCGGTATCAGAGCAGATTCTATTTCAACAAATTGGTATCAGAGCTGATGCCGAACATGATGGGACAAATGTCGTTACCACGATTGACGAAAATGAACTATGAGAATTGGAGCATCCAAATGAAAGTTCTTCTCGGTTTGCAAGATGCATGGGAGGTGGTCAAAGACGATTTCGATGAACCAATTGATACCACGAGTTATACGATGGCGCAAAACAAGGCGCTAAAGGAAGCTCGTTCAAAGGATAAGGCAGCATTATACATGCTGTTCCGGGCTGTTGACGAGTCGGGCTTTGAGAAGATTGCAAGGGCAACTACTTCTAAACAAGCGTGGGACACTCTAGAAAAGGTGTTCAAAGGAACCGACTGAGTCAAGCAGGTGCGTCTCCAGACTCTGCGTGACGAGTTGGAGAGAATGAAGATGAAGCAGTCAGAAAATGTATCTGAATATATTACACGTGTACAGATCGTGGCGAATCAGCTAAATCGGAATAGAGAAATGTTACCCGAGACGCGGGTTGTGGAGAAAATCTTGAGGTCGTTAACAAATAACTTCGAGAATGTCGTATGTGCCATAGAAGAGTCGAAGGACCTGGCGAAGTTCATAGTCGATGAGCTTGCCGGTTCTCTCGAGGCACATGAGCAACGTAAGAAGAGATTANGCTTGCCGGTTCTCTCGAGGCACATGAGCAACGTAAGAAGAGACTATCGAGCCAAGCAAATTGGTGTGGAAGAGAACGCAATCAAGGACGCGGCCAAGGATACAATTCCAACATCAAGTGCTTTAAATGTCAGAAGTATGGCCACTATGCAAATAATTGTCACTCCGACAGATTTTACAATTGTGGCAGAATGGGTCACTATGCGAGAGATTATCGAGCCAAAGAAAAGGTGGAAGAAACCATCAACCTAGCCTTGGATGACGCAACAAATGGAGGCATCCTCTTGACGGCTCAAAACGAAGAGCTGAACACAAAAGGAGATGGCAGCGCGAAAGATGATGGTGGTATTTTTTAGGTGGTAGAAACTATAAAAAAAGGATCTGATACGCAGCGGATTTGGCGAAATCGCAGTATTAGAGACGAGAAAATCAAATAAAGATGAACAACCGAAGAACAGAGAGCCTGAGCTCGAAGAGAGTTGAAAACAAAAGTTGAACGGTTAGAGAATGAAATTGCTAAGCTGAATGAGAGTTCTACCTATCTCAAACAGGAGAAGGAAGAGAATGGGGAGGTAATCTCAAAACTTGCGAAGAAAGTTGAAGAAGGTTTGAAGAAAGAAAATGACCTGTTAATGGAGATTCAGCATCTAGTGGACGAGCTAGTGAGAGAGAAGAAAGATATAGAGATACTGACTCAACAGAGAAACTCACTCGACGTGAACCTGAATCAAGTCCAACAGGAGACAGTGAACTTACGACACACGATTGAGACACTCATTCATGATAAAACCAAACTGGAGGAAACAAGAATGCTAGCTGTAAAAGTCGCTGTGGACTTACGAAGGAAATTGAGTAAACTGAACGAAGCCGTGATGTCTGAGTCAAGCGTAGCTGGGAACTGAAAAAATGAAGAGGTGGAGTCTCAGATGGGCTATTCTCAAGAAGATCCAAATGAAGTCTCATCAGAGAAGGAAAACCCTATTTACCGCTCGAGGAAAAGAAGAAAAAATTGAAGAAACCACGACTGAGATCGAGAAAATGAAAACGGCGCAGGTGGAATCATTGAATAGAACATTTAAGTTTATGGGAGAGTTTTGTTGGAAATAAACTTAAATGAGGGAGAGAGAGAGAAAAAAGAAAGTAATTATGAATTTTTTGTTTTAAATTCGGTCAAAAGCCATTACTTAATTTAAGAAAGAAGTGGCTTATGGGAGAGAAAAAATTATGTGGCAGTTATGGCTAATGTTAGCCTTAGAAAATCTATAAAAAGAGCTTTACTTATCGTTGTAAAAGCGGTGAATAATAGAGAACAAGAGAGAACAAGTAGAGAGAAAAGAAAGAGTTACGGAGCAAAAGAAGCAGTACAGTGTGTAATAGAAAAGGCTTTTGAGAATTTCTTTGTCTTCTTGTCTCTCCCCTCTTGACACCTCCTTATGGGAGAGAAAAAATTATGTGGCAGTTATGGCTAGGACGAAAGCCCGGTCTTCCCCTCCAGCATCTACTCTCTAGTTAAGTAAGTTGACGATTGAATTAGTAGAAAACAACCTTAGTTAGAAGGTAACGTGATCCTAGAGGCAAAGCCTTGGATTCAATTCTCCCCTCTATAACTTTTCAGCAATTTTCTTAGTCAGGTCATTGACCGGGGGACTAAGTAGTTACAAAATAAAAGCCCTTTCTTGTCCGTATAAACCAAGGCAGTCTATTTCTAATACTTAAATTGAAAGGTTAGTATGATTTTCCACATTCTACAGTCCCCTTGGATTCAATTTTGATTCCTTACCGCTGGGGATTCCCCTATCCTCACTATAGGAACATACTGAGGCTAAAGTAGCCATAGTCTTTGTCCTTGAGTAAGTTGCTATTGAGCTTAGCCCCTGGTAACATACTACAGAATCATAAGAATCATATCTTGAGGACTAAAGAAAATCTGCCTTGGAATCTCATCTGAAACTTTGAAATGTGAGAATTTCTTCTTTTAGAATAGAAGCTAGGAGATCTTTAGTGTATTCTCTATAAACCATATCACTTCATCAACAGGTGATAATTGATAAGGCAACCCTAATCCTCAGTCCAACGATCCAAGCTTTTGTTGAAGCAAGAAACTTTGAATCAAAGTAATTAACACCTCCTTATACGAAATTTGAATCAACAAAGAGATAAGGCTAGAATTAGATTACCTCTTACGATCGAAGATCTAGAAGCAAGATTTGGAAACCATGTTCTAAATTGAGTCACTCCACAATCTAACTTGATCAAGGCTTGATTGAATGGCTCGGGTGCAATTCTACCACAAGAATTGCTTGAAACTTAGAAATGACAAATATGATGCTCGGATTTCTAAGGGAAACGTCTCAAATTGAGATCTGAATTACATTCATCCACGAATCTGAATTTTACATAACATATTATGGGTATTTATAGTCTCCCAACAAAAGACGTTTGTGGACGGGATTCAATCCTGATCCCCTTTAATCTCCACAAATGACGAAGTCAATTTTGACCAATTGACCATTGCAAAATGAAAACAAAAAAACAATAAAAAAAATTTAATAAATGTTGATATGTTTGAGTGGCTACAGAAATAAACTTGAATTCTATTAGGCTTCACTTGTGTAGGTTCAAAATCTTAAACCTTCTAAAAAGAAACGCAATCTTAAACCTTCTGAAAAGAAGACAATATGTTGTTGACATTTTGCGGACAATATAACGCAATCTTAAACCTTATAAAAAGAAACGCAATCTTAAACCTTCTAAAAAGAAGACAATATGTTGTTGACATTTTAATGTACAGAATAGTGGCAAATAAAACGAAGCGGACAATATAACGCAATCTTACACCTTCTAAAAAGAAGACAATATAACGCAATCTTAAACCAGCCTTTTTAAACCTTCTAAAAAGAAGACAATATAACGCAATCTTAAACCAGCCTTTTACCCTAAAAAGAAGACAATATAACTCAATCTTAAACCAGCCTTTTACCCTAAAAAGAAGACAATATAACGCAATCTTAAACCAGCCTTTTACCCTAAAAAGACACTAAAAAGAAGACAATATAACTCAATCTTAAACCAGCCTTTTACCCTAAAAAGAAGACAATATAACGCAATCTTAAACCAGCATTTTACTCTAAAAAGAAGACAATATAACGCAATCTATTAATTCTTGAGCTAACCAGCCTTTTACGCAATAAAAAGAAGACAATATAACGCAATCTTAAACCAGCCTTTTACCCTAAAAAGAAGACAATATAACGCAATCTATTAATTGTTGAGCTAAAAAGAAGACAATATAACGCAATCTATTAATTGTTGAGCTAAACCAGCCTTTTACCCTAGAAAGAAAGAAGACAATATAATGCAATCTATTAATTGTTGAGCTAAACCAGCCTTTTACGCAATCTATTAATTGTTGAGCTAAACCAGCCTTTTACCCTAAAAAGAAGACAATATAACGCAATCTATTAATTGTTGAGCTAAACCAGCCTTTTACCCTAAAAGAAGACAATATAACTCAATCTATTAATTGTTGAGCTAAACTAGCCTTTTACCCTAAAAATAAGATTTCTAACTAACTGGAAGCTACAAGATTTCTAACTAACTCGAAGCTAAACCAGCCCTTTACCCTAAAAATAAGATTTCTATACCAGCCTTTTACCCTAAAAAGAAGAAGCGGACAATATAACGCAATCTATTAATTGTTGAGCTAAACCAGCCTTTTACCCTAAAAAGAAGATTTCTAACTAACTGGAAGCTAAACCAGCGGACAATATAACGCAATCTATTAATTGTTGAGCTAAACTAGCCTTTTACCCTAAAAAGAAGATTTCTAACTAACTGGAAGCGAAACCAGCGGACAATATAACGCAATCTATTAATTGTTGAGCTAAACTAGCCTTTTACCCTAAAAAGAAGATTTCTAACTAACTGGAAGCTAAACCAGCGGACAATATAACGCAATCTATTAATTGTTGAGCTAAACTAGCCTTTTACCCTAAAAAGAAGATTTCTAACTAACTGGAAGCGAAACCAGCGGACAATATAACGCAATCTATTAATTGTTGAGCTAAACTAGCCTTTTACCCTAAAAAGAAGATTTCTAACTAACTGGAAGCTAAACCAGCGGACAATATAACGCAATCTATTAATTGTTGAGCTAAACTAGCCTTTTACCCTAAAAAGAAGATTTCTAACTAACTGGAAGCTAAACCAGCCTTTTTACCCTAAAAAGAAGATTTCTAACTAACTGGAAGCTAAACCAGCCTTTTACCCTAAAAAGAAGATTTCTAACTAACTGGATTGAGGGATTTCTTGCTTTTCCGGGACATATCTGTCATGATCTTCCCGACTTCACTCCTATAGACTCAAGAGAGTAGGCCTTACTAAGCTAATTCAATAAGCTATTCAAGCTTCTAGACCGCCGTCTGCCTAGTCCTGTCCTCAATAGATGACTTCTGCTTTATCTTAGAGATTAATCGATCTATCTTAGTTACGACCAGAGATCGGGACAAGCTGCATCCTATTAAGATTTATATGTTTTAGTTAGGGCGGAAAGCTACCTATCTTCTTTTGTCCTTGTCTTCAATGCTAAATTCCTGAAGTGACTTTGAAACATCAATATCATCAAATACGGCTACTAAAACTGCTACTTCTGAATCCCTGTGATAAACTGGAATTGAGTCTCATTCCACTTCTTTCATTTTCTTTAGCAAGTAATTCATCTATCTATCTATTTGACTCTCTCAGTTGGTTAGCTAGTGTCATTGTCCTTCTGCTTCATACGATTGACCTAGGCATGTCAATGGACGAAGAAGAGCGAAAAGAAAAAAGAAGACATAGGGAAATGAGTGTAATGAATTATGGATTCATTGAACTCATTCAGATGAAACCGATCAAAGAGAAGAAGAGAAGATTTGCCCCTGAATGGAACGAAGTGATCAATCCAGAAGTTGCTCAACTGATGAAGACCGAGAAGTCTGTTAAAATAAGACTCACTAATTTGTGAAGTAAATGATATGGTAAGGAATCACTACAAGGGGGGCAAGATTCGGATTACCTTATTGATCAAATATCTCAAGGCAAGAACACTTGTTTGAGATTCGAATCACTCCACAAGCAAGATTGATCATGTCGAGTTTGAAGGATTCTACATGCAACTTAAACTACATAGAATTGCAAAGAAACTTAGTCATTGGCTAAAGAAAAGCACAAATGCTTCTTTTACTACATTTTCCAAGTCTGCTTACAAATACAACATACAAGGCTTTATATAGCATCAAAAATGAAACTATTAAAGACATTCCAAGAATTGTAACATTCATACTTTATGATATGAACCAAGAGACATTCATCATACAATATACTTCAATGAAGATGTGTAGAAAATATTGTTGAAATTATCAAAAGATATTTCAATTCATGCCACATTGAAAAAGAAGGAAGTTTCTTGTTATAAATTTTGGGTGGATTTCAATTTAGAGTTATTGGATTTCATTAATATATTTTAAGACTTTTTATTTATTTTAGGTTACAATTACATAATGGTTAATTATGGCCATTAAGTATGAATGTTACAACTCTTGGAATGCCTTTAGTAGTTTTATTTTGAGGCTATATAAAGCCATGTATGTTGTATTTGTAGGGAGACTTGAAAAATATAGTAAAAGAAGCATTTGTGCTCTTCTTTAGCCAATGGCTAAGTTTCTTTGCAATAGGTTCTTTCTCTAAAGGGGCACATTTAACCGGGAGTACTTTTTTTCTATGTAGTTTAGGTTGCATGTAGAATCATTCAAGCTCGACATGATAAACCTTGCTTGTGGAATGATTCGAATCTCAATCAAGTGTTCTTGTCTTGAGATATTTGATCAACAAGAATCATTCAAGCTAGACATGATCGATCTTGCTTGAGGAGTGATTCGAATCTCAAACAAGTGTTCTTGCCTTGAGATATTCGATCAACAAGGTAATCCGAATCTTATTCCCCTTGTAGTTGATTCCTTATCTTATCACTTTATGGTCATAATTAGCCATTATGTAAATGTAACCGAAATTAAATAAAAAGTCTTAAAATACAATAACTCTAAATTACTCTAAATTGTAACTCATCCAAAATTTATAACAATCAAACTTCATTCTTCTTCAATGTGGCGTGAATTGAAACATCTTTTGATAATTTTGACAACCTTTTCTTCACATCTTCATTGAAGTATATTGTATGTTGATGTCTTTTGGTTCATATCAGTAAATCTCACACACACTAACGATAGAACGCTCTGATACCGCTTTGTGAAAGTATTACTCACGTACTTGTGAAGGAGATGTCGAGAGAGAAGAGACAAGAAGACAAAGAACACCGATTTTATAAAAAAAAAAAATACATTTCTATTGCTTTGTATTTCTTTCCTCTCTATTTTTTTGCTCTCTTTTGCTCTGACTTTACAAGAAAAGTATTAAGTATTTATACCTTTTCTATCACTAATAATAGTGTGAGAGAAACACCCATAAACCCCTACCATCATTCCGGCCTTTTCTTTCACCTGGCTTTTTCAAATTAACTTTACTAGCATAACAAATTAAATGCATTTGGCATTTTAAGTTTATTTCAACAAAACTACCCCCATAAAATTAAATGTTCCTACCATCTGTCATGCCAATCATCTTCTTGTATTTGTCGAAAAGTACTTTCAGTAGCGGTTTTGTAAAGATGTCCGCAACTTGATCCTGACTTGCCACATGCAGCAATTCCACACTTCCTTCCTTCACATGATCTCGGATAAAATGAAATCGAACATCAATGTGTTTGCTTCTTTCATGGTTCACTGGGTTCTTGGCCAACTCAATTGCAGATTTGTTGTCAACTTGAATCATGGTTGCACCTCGTTGCTTTAGCTTCATCTTGCTCAACAAATTTCTAAGTCATATCGCGTGACACACACACCAAGATGCTGCCACATACTTAGCTTCACACGTCGAGAGTGTCACGATCAGTTGTTTCTTTGAAAGCCAAGTAAATGTTGTGTTGCCCATGAAGAATACATAACCGATGTACTTTTTCGATCGTTTATGTCTCCGCACCAATCACTATTAGAGTAACCAACTAACTTGTAATCTTCCGAGTAGAATAACCCAAGTGACACCGTTCCTTGGATGTACCGTAGAACTCGCTTCAACGCCTTCCAATGTGGATAAATTGGCTCCTCCATGAACTGGCTTATTATGCCGACACTTAATGAAAGATCTGGCCTTGTACATGTAAGATAGTGAAGGATTCCTACAAGACTTCGATACCAAACATCTACTCGTTTTCCTTCATCGTACTTTGAGAGTTTTGCACCTAGTTCCATTAGTGTTGATATCGGGTTGCAATTTTCCATCTTGTACTTCTTTAAAATCTCCTTTGCATATTTCTCCTGTGATATAAAGATACCCGTCTCCCCTTGTTTAACCTCCAAACCAAGGAAAAACTTCAACAAGCCCAAGTCTGTCATCTCAAATTCTCGTGTCATTGTGCTTTTGAACTCTTCTATCATTTCATCATTGTTGCCTGAAAAGATGAGGTCATCGGCATAAAGAGCGACATGTATCACATTACATCCACTCTTCTTTGTGTAAAGTGCATGCTCGTGGGGACATTGCTTGTACCCGTTCTCCTTGAAGTATGTATCGATACGAGTATTCCATGCTCGTGGTGCTTGTTTCAACCCGTAAAGTGCCTTCTTCAATTTTAGTACCTTCTTCTCTTCTCCAATTTTCATGTACCCGGGTGTTGTTCGAGGTAGACTTCTTCTTCAAGCACACCATTCAAGAATGTCAACTTGACATTCATTTGAATAATCAGCCATTTGAATTGAGCCGCTTAGGAAATGAGCAATCGGATTGTCTCCATTCTTGCGACGTGAGCAAAAACTTCGTCAAAGTCGAGTCCTGCCTTTTGCTTGTATCCCTTCGCAACAAGTCGCGCCTTGTACCACTCAATCTTGCCTTGAGAATTCATCTTTTTCTTGAATAAACACTTCACACCTATGGGCTGACTCCCTTCCGGTAATTCTGTCACCTCCCATGTATTGTTGCGATGAATCGCTTTAATCTCTTCATCCATGGCAGTTTGTCACTTCTTGTCTCGCACCGCCTCTTCAAAGCTAATATTTTCAGCATCTGCCGGAAAACATACAAGGTGTACCTCATTTGTTGAATCATACAAGTCTCGCAAACTTCGCATTTTGGGTTGTCATGGTTTATCTTCATCATCGGAAATTTCTGAGTCTGTTGGTGCACTTGTTGGTGCAACAACAAATGATTCTCCAACTTCAATATTGTCTTCCGTCAAATTGTTCCAGTCCCATTCACTTGCTTTATTTACTCGCACATCGCGACTCACTATCACCATCTTGCTTATTGGGTCAAGTAGCTTGTATCCTTTTGTCTTCTCATCATATCCAATAAAAACATACCTTTGCTTTTGTCTTCGAGCTTCGTTCTTCGTTGATCCAGTACGTGAGCATAAGCCACACTATTGAACACTTTGAGATGAGAGATTGTAGGCTTTTGTCCGCTCCAAGCTTCTTGTGGTGTTTGTTCATCTAACTTTGCATGTGGACATCGATTTTGTACGTACATGGCGCATTGCACGGCTTCGGACCAAAATTCCTTTGGCATCCTTTTGCTCTTGAGAATTGATTGAACCATGTCGAGAATGGTCCAGTTCTTTCTCTCGGCCACACCATTTTGTTGAGGGGTGTCCGATGCGGTTAGAAATCATCTTATGCCTTGCTCCTCGCAATACTCTTTCCGCTTAAAGACTCGAGGGTAATTGGTCCACATATATCTGTATGAATCAACTCGAGAGGTTGTTTAGCCCAAAATTCAGCCTTCTTTTGAATTGAAGTTCTCGCATGCTTGTTGAGCACGCATTCTTCACAAATTTTTCCTTCAAAGACCATGTTGGGTAGCCCATGCATCATGTTCTTCTTCGCTGACTCTTTTAGGCCGCCATGATGTAGGTGATCAAAGCGGAGATGCCATAGTGATGCCTTGTCTTCTATGTTGACTCGCAAACACTTTTCTCGTATACTTCTTAAGTTCAGTTTGTACATCCGATTTCTTCCTATCTCGACTCGAGCAATCAAACGCCCTTGCTTATCCTTCAGTTATAGCAGGCGATCCTTTAAGAATATCGAGTAATCTTTCTCTGTGAGTTGCCCCATACTCAATATGTTGGTCTTGAGGTCTGGTACGTAATAAACATCTTGGATTGATCCTATTCCACTATCCTTTTACACTATCCTTTTGCAAGAAATGTATCGTACCTCGGCCTTTGACCTCCACATTTGACACATCTCCAAATGACACATGACCATCTTCAATCTTTTGCATCTCTTTAGATTGGTACTTGTGACCGCACATATGGTTGCTTGCCCCTGAGTCGAGGTACCGTAGAGTGTCGTTGTTGATGTTGTTTTCTTGAGCCATCAAGAGAAGACCTTCATTTGTTACGTCTTCCAAGGCTAGGTTGGTTGCTCCTTCCACCCTTTTTCCAGCTCGACAATCTTTTGCAACATGCCCCACTCTGCCACAATTGTAACATTTGTCGGAGTTACAATCATTCGCATAGTGACCATATTTTTTACATTTATAGCATTGAATGTTGGAATAGGTTGATCGGCCACCTCTTCCTCGCCTGCTTCCTCTTCCACGCCAATTTTCTTGGCTTGATTGTCTCTTCTCCTTATAATGTTCTTCATTACTGCTGCCTTGACCACCTCGACCATTTTCGCGACTTCCACGACCTCTACCTTGAACATTTTCACGATCTTGAGGTCATTACCCAACTTCTACGACCTCTACCTTCGACCATTTTAACATTCTCGAGGTTGTTGGGTAATGACCTCAAGATCTCTCCACAACCTGCGTCTCGGGTAACATTTCTTTGTTTCGATTTAGTTGGTTTACCACAGTCTGTACGCGCGTGATGTAGTCAAATACATTTTTTGATACCTTCATCTTCATGCTCTCAAACTTGCCATGAAGAGTTTGGAGACGCACTTGCTTGACTTGGTCGGTTCCCTTGAACACCTTTTCTAAAGTGTCCCACGCTTCTTTTGAAGTAGTTGCCCTGGCAATCTTCTCAAAGCCCGACTCGTCAACAACTCGGAACAACATGTATAATGCTATCTCATCCTTTGATCGCAATTCTTTTAATGCCTAGTTTTGTGCCGCCATATAACCCATTGTATCCTTTGGTTTTTCAAAATCTTCTTCGACCACCTCCCATGCATCTTGAGAACTGAGAAGAGCTTTCAATTGGATGCTCCAATTCTCGTAGTTCGTCTTCATTAATCGCGGTAACGGCATTTGACCCATCATATTCGCCATCGGCTCTAATACCAATTTGTTAAAATAAGACTCACTAATTTTTGAAGTAAATCTCACACACACTAACAATAGAATGCTCCGATGTCGAGAGAGGAGAGACAAGGAGACAAAGAACATTGATTTTATAAATAAATAAATAAATAACCTTTTCTATTGCTTTGTATTTCTTTCCTCTCTGTTTTCTTGCTCTCTTTTGCTTTGACTTTACAGGAAAATGATTAGGTATTTGTACCTTTTCTATCACTAATAATAAGGTGAGAGAAACGCCCATAAACCCCTACCATCATTCCCTAAAAAAAACTCTAGGTCTTTTCTTTAATCTGGCTTTTTCAAATTAACTTTCCTAACATAACAAATTAATTGCATTTGGCATTTTAAGTTTATTTCAACAAAGTCTACTACCCGGCGTGGCTCGCCAATCCCGTTCTGGTAAAGAAGGAGGAGGGTGGAGGATGTGTGTGGACTTCACCGAGCTTGCCCTAAATACTGTTATCCCTTATATCCCTTACGATAAGCGCCTACAATGCTGGAATTTGTAAAGCTAGAGGTCCTTCTAGAATCCTTGCAAAACGTTCACTGATATGAACAAAGAGACATCAATCATACAATATGCTTCAATAAAGATGTGAAGAAAATATTGTTGAAATTATCAAAAGATATTTCAATTCATGCCACATTGAAGAAGAATGAAGTTTCATGTTATAAATTTTGGGTGGATTACAATTTAGAGTAATTTAGAGTTATTGTATTTCATTAATGTATTTTAAGACTTTTTATTTACTTTAAGTTACAATTACATAATGGTTAATTATGGCCATTAAGTATGAATGTTACAACTCTT